>NC_069504.1:219195651-219495651 GCF_027579735.1 Bombina bombina | reverse complement strand
ATAGAATAATAATAATGCTATAAGAATTATGATCTGTTACTTGTTGCGCTAAAGCTTCTAATCAAAAAGTTGAAGCTGCAGCAACATCCGCTAAAAATATAGCAGGAGTAGAGACAGCCCCATTAACCTTAGGGATATTGTCCCAAAACTCTAATCTGTCAGATGGCACAGGATATAATTGCTTAAACGTTTTAGAAGGAGTAAATGAATTACCCAAATTATTCCATTCCCTGGAAATTACTTCAGAAATAGCATCAGGGAGAGAAAACACTTCTGGAATAACTACAGGAGATTTAAAAACCTTATTTAAACGTTTAGATTTAGTATCAAGAGGACCAGAATCCTCTATTTCTAATGCAATTAATACTTCTTTAAGTAAAGAACGAATAAATTCCATCTTGAACAAATACGAAGATTTATCAGCATCACCTCTGAGACAGAAACCTCTGAACCAGAAGAACCATTATCAGAATGATGTTCATTTAAAAATTCATCTGAAAAAAGAGAAGTTTTAAAAGACTTTTATGTATACTAGAAGGAGAAATAACAGACATAGCCTTCTTAATGGATTTAAAAATAAAATCTTATGTTATCAAGAATACTCTGAGAATTAGATGTTGACGGAACAGCAACAGGTAATGTAACAGTACTAAAGGAAATTTTATCTGCATTAACAAGTTTGTCATGACATTCAATACAAACAGCTGGAGAAACAGATACCAAAAGTTTATAGCAGATACACTTAGCTTGGTAGCTCCAGCACCGGGCAGCGATTTTCCTGAAGTATCTTCTGACTCAGTTGCAACGTGGAACATCTTGCAATATGTAATAGAAAAAACAACATATAAAGCAAAATTGATCAAATTCCTTAAATGACAGTTTCAGGAATGGGAAAAAAATGCCAGTGAACAAGCTTCTAGCAACCAGAAGCAATAAATAATGAGACTTAAATAATGTGGAGACAAAAATGACGCCCATATTTTTTAGCGCCAAATAAGACGCCCACATTATTTGGCGCCTAAATGCTTTTGGCGCCAAAAATGACGCCACATCCGGAACGCCGACACTTTTGACGCGAAAAAAAAACGTCAAAAAATGACGAAACTTCCGGCGACACGTATGACGCCGGAAACAGAAAAAAAATTTGCGCCAAGAATGACGCAATAAAATGAAGCATTTTCAGCCCCCGCGAGCCTAACAGCCCACAGGGAAAAAGTCAAATTTTTTAAGGTAAGAAAAAATGATTGATTCAAATGCATTATCCCAAATATGAAACTGACTGTCTGAAAATAAGGAATGTTGAACATCCTGAGTCAAGGCAAATAAATGTTTGAATACATATATTTAGAACTTTATAAAAAAGTGCCTAACCATATCTTAGAGTGTCACAGAAAATAAGCTTACTTACTTACCCCAGGACACTCATCTACATGTTGTAGAAAGCCAAACCAGTACTGAAACGAAAATCAGCAGAGGTAATGGTATATATATAAGAGTATATCGTCGATCTGAAAAGGGAGGTAAGAGATGAATCTCTACGACCGATAACAGAGAACCTATGAAATAGACCCCGTAGAAGGAGATCATTGCATTCAAATAGGCAATACTCTCCTCACATCCCTCTGACATTCACTGCACGCTGAGAGGAAAACCGGGCTCCAACCTGCTGCGGAGCGCATATCAACGTAGAATCTAGCACAAACTTACTTCACCACCTCCATAGGAGGCAAAGTTTGTAAAACTGATTTGCGGGTGTGGTGAGGGGTGTATTTATAGGCATTTTAAGGTTTGGGAAACTTTGCCCCTCCTGATAGGAATGTATATCCCATACGTCACTAGCTCATGGACTCTTGCTAATTACATGAAAGAAATATTGATTGGTTACCTCGCCTCTTGAGGATTCCAAACCCCTTATGCTGTCTGAGACTCCCAGACAGCTGCCCAACCTGTGAGACTTGCATCTGTTGAAATCACGGTCCAGGAAGGATGAAAAAATAGGCCCCTTGAAGAATAAGGTGATGATTTAACCACCAAGTCAGAGATAGTTGAGTGTTGGGATTTAAGAATATCAATTGTAAAATACAGAGTATAATCCCTGCACCACTGATTCAGCATGCAAAGCTGGAGAGGTCTCATATGAAAACGAGTAAAGGGGATCGTGTCCGATGCTGCAGTCATGAGACCTAAAACTTCCATGCACATAGCCACTTAAGGGAATGATCGAGAATGAAGGTTTCGACAGGCAGAAACCAATTTAATTTGTCTCTTGTCTGTTAAAGACAGAGTAATGGTCACAATCTATCTGGAAACCTAAAAAGGTGACCTTTGTCTGAGGAATCAAGAAACTCTTTGGAAAATTGTTCCTCCAACCATGTCTTTGAAGAAACAACACAAGTTGATTTGTGTGAGATTCTGCTAAATGAAAAGATTGAGCCAGTACCAAAATATCGTCCAAATAAGGTAATACCGCAACACCCTGCTCTCTGATTACAGATAGAAGGGCACCTATAACCTTGGAAAAGATTCTTGAAGCTGTCGCTAGGCAAAATGGAAGAGCGACAAATTGGTATGCTTGTCTAGAAAAGAGAATCGGAATGTGGAGATATGCATCCTTTTAGTCTATTGTGGATATATAATGACCTTGCTGAACAAAAGGCAGAATAGTCCTTATAGTCACCATCTTAAAAGTTGGGACCCTTACAAAGTGATTAAAAAATTTCAGATCCAGAACTGGTCTGAATAAATTTTTCTTTCTTCGGGACAATGAATAGATTTGAACTTGTAATGAAAAACAAGAAAATGAAACTCAAAGCAAGAGTGAACCACTCGGTACCCCAACCGGCCCAGCCAGGTATAGCGGGCACCACGTGTCTGATATAGACCTCCAGGGACAGAAAACTAGTACCCAACCAGGACCAGCCTAATGCATAGGGCACCCAAGAATTGTCCAAGGCCACAAAAAGTCATAACCCTTGAAGGGATAGACAATAAAACAGACAAACAGTAGAACATAATGTCCTAACTTCCATATGACTTCTGCGGAAGCACTAATGTGACCACAAAGTCGCTAGTATCAAATTACAGAGAAGAAATGGTTTCCAAAGGAAACAATTATAACAGACATGAGCGTTCAAAATTAAATAAAATACATCCTAACCGGATCAAATTAAAATAGGGCAACACCTGCAGGTTAACAGACACACTAACAGGACCAGCCGGTCAGAGATCCAATTTTCCCAAAGCTCAGAACTGGAATAGGATACCTCAATAAAAGGGTAAATTGGAGACGCAAGGAGATTACTTCATCCCACCACGTCTTATCCAGCTTGCCATTCGGGACAGAAGACCGAGGACCCCTCAACCCATCAGGACTGGGATCCTCCAGCACCGCCAAAACATGCCGCAGCAGGACACAAAGGCGCCAGTCTATAAGGAAAGGCAAAACTTACCTCCTTCGGGGTAACCGATGACCTTGACCCCGAGGATTGGGCCCCTGAAGCCTCAGAGGAAACCGCTTCCCCAGAGGGCTGAACTGACCTAGACGATTCCCCGTTGAGCCCTGGTTTACATAACACGGACAGTATCTCATAAACATCTCTCTTCCTGGAAGATGTAAATGCGCCAATGCCATAGATATGGCCACGCAGAACCGTGCCGTAACTTCTGGAGAAGTGGTAACGACATTAGGGACACCTGCTTGCGTAGCCAAAGAAGGGCCTAGGGCACTCGCCTCGCGGGATATGGGGTTCCCAGGGGCGGATGGCTCAGCGGACTTCAAGTTCCCTGTTTCGGGAGAAAAGAGCACTCTAAAGCGGCATGCGGAACACAACTGATGGGCGTGGATCACCCGGGCCATTTCATACTCTTTGCAAGAAGTAGAATCTGATTCAGAGACATCCGTCTCCAAAAAATCAGAATCCCGAAAATAGAAATTATGGATAGAAAAAATAATAATGGCACTTTACACCTCCAATGGCTGGAGCACTCACCACCTCCTATAACCCAGACAACTAGCGAAACACTCTCCCTTTGCCACACGGTCAGGAATACGGAAATGGAGACTAGAAACGTGACCACGTCTAGTCACAAGGTACACCATGCAGGCCTGAGAAAAAAAAACACGCCATGGTCACAAGGGCCGCGCAGCCTGACAAAAAAGAAAATGTATGCTTACCTGATAAATTTGTTTCTTTTTAGACACGATGAGTCCACGGGATCCTCTTCATTACTTATGGGATATTCACCTCCTGGTCAGCAGGAGGAGGCAAAGAGCACCACAGCAGAGCTGTTAAATAGCTCCTCCCTTCCCTCCCACTCCAGTCATTCAACCGAAGTTAGGAAGAGAAAGGAAAAGCCAAGGTGCAGAGGTGTCTGAAGTTTACAATAATTAACAACCTGTCTTAAAAGAACAGGGCGGGCCGTGGACTCATCGTGTCTAAAAAGAAACAAATTTATCAGGTAAGCATAAATGTTCTTTTCTTTTTAAAGACATGAGTCCACGGATCATCTTCATTACTTATGGGATACAATACCCAAGCTAGAGGACACAGATGATAAGGGAGGGACAAGACAGGGAACCTAAACGGAAGGCACCACTGCTTGAAGAACTGAGGCAAAAGTATCAAATTTATAGAATTTAGAAAAAGTGTAAAGAGAGGACCAAGTTGCAGCCTTGTAAATCTGTTCCACAGAAGCTTTATTTTTGAATGCCCATGAGGAAGCAACAGCCCTAGTGGAATGAGCTGTAACTCTCTCAGGAGGCTGCTGTCCAGCAGTCTCATATGCAAAACAAATGATACTCTTCAGCCAAAAAGAAAGAGAGGTAGCCGTAGCTTTCTGACCCTTACGTTTTCCAGACAAAATTACAAACAAAGAAGAGGACTGATGAAAATCCTTAGTTGCTTGTTAATAAAATGTACATGTCCAAATTGTGCAAAAGACATTCTTTCTGAGAAGAAGGATTAGGACACAAGGAAGGAACCACAATCTCCTGGTTAATGTTCCTATCTGAAACAACCTTAGGAAGAAAACCTAGCTTAGTACACAAAACTACCTTATCTGAATGAAAAAAAGATAAGGGATAGTGTATTGCAACGCCGAGAGCTCAGACACTCTACGAGCTGAAGAAATAGCAACAAGAAGTAAAACTTTTCAAGATAACTTAATATCTAAGGAATGCATAGGCTCAAACGGAGCCCCTTGAAGAACTAAATTCAGACTCCATGGAGGAGTAACTGGTTTGAACACAGACCTGATCCTAACTAAGGCCTGAAAAAAAGATTGTACATATGGGACATCTGCCAGACGTTTGTGTAACAAAATAGATAAAGCAGAGATTTGACCCTTCAGGGAACTTGTCGATAAACCTTTCTCCAAACCCTCTTGGAGAAAAGACAAAATTCTGAGAATCCTAACTCTACTCCATGAGTAGCCCTTGGATTCACACCAATGGAGATATTTGCGCCATATCTTATGGTAAATCCTTCTAGTGACAGGCTTACGAGCCTGAATCATGGTCTCTATGACCGAATCAAAAAACCCCGCCTGGATAAGATTAAGTGTTCAATCTCCAAGCAGTCAGCTTCAGAGAAACTAGATTTGGGTGAAGGAAGGGCCCTTGAATTAGAAGGTC
Organism: Bombina bombina; assembly: GCF_027579735.1. Taxonomy (NCBI): domain Eukaryota; kingdom Metazoa; phylum Chordata; class Amphibia; order Anura; family Bombinatoridae; genus Bombina; species Bombina bombina. Next base: position 219,490,019 of record NC_069504.1, on the reverse strand, counting down.
CTTCCTCAACGGAAGTCTCCAAGGTGGCAGAGATGACATGTCCACCAGATCTGCATAACAAATCCTGCGAGGCCAAGCAGGAGCAATGAGAATCACTGATGCCTTCTCCTGTTTGATTCGAGCAATGACCCGAGGAAGAAGTGCAAACGGGGGGAATAGGTATGCTAGGCTGAAGAGCCAAGGAACCACCAGAGCATCTATCAGTTCCGCTTGGGGATCCCTGGACCTCGACCCGTATCTTGGGAGCTTGGCATTCTGATGAGATGCCATGAGATCTAACTCCGACCGACCCCATTTGAGAATAAGGTTGGAGAACACTTCCGGATGGAGTTCCCACTCTCCCGGATGAAAAGTCTGCCTGCTCAGGAAGTCCGCCTCCCAGTTGTAAACCCCTGGGATGAGGATAGCTGATAGATGGCAAGAATGGGCCTCCACCCACCGGATTATCTTGGCTACCTCGGTCATCGCTAAGGAACTCCTCGTTCCTCCCTGATGATTGATGTAAGCCACTGACGTTATGTTGTCTGACTGGAATCTGATAAACTGGGCCGAAGCCAACTGAGGCCAGGCCAGAAGAGCACTGAAGATCGCTCTTAGTTCCAGGATGTTTATAGGAAGAACAGACTGTGCCTGAGTCCATACTCCCTGAGCCTTTAGGGAACCCCAGACAGCTCCCCACCCTAGAAGTCTGGCATCTGATGTCACAATCACCCAGGACGGTCTGCGAAAGCAGGTTCCCTGGGACAGATGATCCAGAGACAACCACCATTGAAGAGAGTCCCTCGTCTCCTGTTCTAGGGTTATTCGAGGAGAAAAGTCTGTATAATCTCCATTCCACTTCCTGTGCATGTCTAACTGCAGAGGCCTGAGGTGGAACCAAACAAACGGGATGATGTCCATTGCCGCCACCATCAGTCCGATTACCTCCATGCACTGAGCCACTGATGGCTGAGGAGTGGACTGAAGGGCTCGACAGGTATCCAGAATCTTTGATTTCCTGACCTCTGTCAGAAAAATTCTCATGGATATAGAATCAATTAGAATTCCCAAGAAGGTTACCCTTGTCTTCGGGATTAAGGAAATCTTTTCCAGATTTACCTTCCACCCGTGAGTTCTTAGGAAGGAAAGCACAATGTCGGTATGAGATCTTGCTTGTTGACAAGATGGCGTCTGGATTAGAACATCGTCCAGATAAGGTGCCACTGCAATGCCCTGCGGTCTTAGAACCACCAGCAGAGACCCCAGAACCTTTGTGAAAATTCTGGGTGCCGTGGCCAGAACGAAATGAAAAGCCACGAACTGAAAGTGTTTGTCCAGAAAGGCAAACCTCAGGAACCTGTGATGATCTCTGTGGATAGGAACATGTAGATATGCATCCTTTAAATCCACTGTCATCATAAATTGACCCTTCTGGATCAATGGAAGAATGGTACGAATAGTCTCCATCTTGAATGATGGAACTCTGAGAAACTTGTTTAGACTCTTGAGGTCTAAGATAGGTCTGAAGGTTCCTTCCTTTTTGGGAACCACAAACAGATTTGAATAAAAACCCTGCCCCTGTTCCTGTACTGGAATGGGAATAATTACTCCCAGGGAGGAGAGGTCTCTTACACAATGCAAGAACGCCTCTTTCTTTATCTGGTTTGCAGATAATCTTGAAAGAAGAAATCTTCCTCAGGGAGGAAAACTTCTGAACTCCAGTTTGTATCCCTGAGACACTTTCTATTGCCCAGGGATCCTGAATGTCCCGAACCCAAGCCTGAACGAAGAAGGAAAGTCTGCCCCCCTACCAGATCTGGTCCCAGATCGGGGGCATGCCCTTCATGCTGTTTTGGATTCAACAGCAGGCTTCTTAGATTGTTTACCCTTGTTCCAAGACTGGTTGGGTCTCCAAGTAGGCTTAGATTGTTCTGGTTTAGAGGAGGAAGAGAAAAAATTTCCTTTGAAATTTCGAAAGGAACGAAAATTACTCTGTCGTCCCTTTTGTCTATTTCTCTTATCTTGAGGGAGAAGATGACCCTTACCTCACGTGATATCAGAAATAATCTCTTTCAACTCCGGACCAAACAAGATTTTCCCCTTGTAAGGAATAGCTAAGAGCTAGAGGATAATACATCCGCAGACCAAGGCTTTAGCCGTAAGGCCCTGCGAGCTAAAATAGAGAAACTGAAAATTTTAGCTGCCAGTTTAATAACTTGAAGGGAAGCATCCAAAATAAATGCATTAGCTAGCTTAAGAGTTTTTATCCTGTCTTGGATCTCATTCAAGGAGGGAGTTTCTCTCCTGAGGGCTCAGAGCGTCAAACCAATAAGCTGCCGCAGTCGTAACAGTAGCTATGCACACAGCCGGTTGCCACTGCAAACCCTGGTGTATATAAATCTTCTTGAGTAATCCCTCCAACTTCTTATCCATCGTATCCTTAAAGGCACAACTATCCTTGATAGGAGAGGGAGAGAAAGGGATACCCGGTCTCTCCCATTCCTTAGCAATGATTTCATAGGCTTTTTTTGGGAACTGGAAAGACATCCGTAAAGGAAGGAACTTCAAAATATCTGTCTAGTTTACTAGATTTTGTGGGGGGACCACCACCGTGGAGTCACTATCATCTAGGGTAATTAAAACCTCCCTAAGTAAGAGACGAAGGTGTTCTAAATTAAATCTAAAAGATACCACCTCCGAATCTGTCAAAGGTAAAAACACAATTTATGCTTACCTGATAAATTTATTTCTCTTGTGGTGTATCCAGTCCACGGATCATCCATTACTTGTGGGATATTCTCATTCCCAACAGGAAGTTGCAAGAGGACACCCACAGCAGAGCTGTAATATAGCTCCTCCCCTAACTGTCATAGCCAGTCATTCGACCGAAAACAAGCTGAGAAAGGAGGAACCATAGGGTGCAGTGGTTACTGTAGTTTAAATTTAAAAATTACCTGCCTTAAAATGACAGGGCGGGCCGTGGACTGGATACACCACAAGAGAAATAAATTTATCAGGTAAGCATAAATTGTGTTTTCTCTTGTAAGGTGTATCCAGTCCACGGATCATCCATTACTTGTGGGATACCAATACCAAAGCTAAAGTACACGGATGAAGGGAGGGACAAGGCAGGTACTTAAATGGAAGGAACCACTGCCTGTAAAACCTTTCTCCCAAATATAGCCTCCGAAGAAGCAAAAGTATCATATTTGTAAAATTTTGAAAAAATATGAAGGGAAGACCAAGTCGTCGCCTTGCAAATCTGATCAAAAGAAGCCTCAATTTTAAAGGCCCAAGTGGAAGCCACAGCTCTAGTGGAATGAGCTGTATTCCTTTCAGGAGGCTGCTGTCCAGCAGTCTCATAGGCTAAGCGGATTAAGCTTCTTAGTCAAAAAGAAAGAGGTTGCCGAAGCCTTTTGACCTCTCCTCTGTCCAGAGTAGACAACAAACAAAGCAGATGTTTGACGAAAATCTTTAGTAGCTTGTAAGTAAAACTTTAAAGCATGGACCACGTCCAGATTGTGTAACACAAGGATGGAACAACAATCTCTTGATTGATATTCTTGTTAGATACCACCTTAGGTAAGAACCCAGGTTTGGTACGCAGGACTACCTTATCCATATGAAAAATCAGATAAGGAGAATCACATTGTAAGGCAGATAGCTCAGACTCTACGAGCCGAGGAAATAGCTACCAAAAAAAGAACTTTCCAAGATAAAAGCTTGATATCTATGGAATGAAGAGGTTCAAACGGAACTCCTTGAAGAACCTTAAGAACCAAGTTTAAGCTCCATGGTGGAGCAACAGGTTTAAACACAGGCTTGATTCTAACTAAAGCCTGACAAAATGCCTGAACGTCTGGAACATCTGCCAGACGCTTAACTAGCTGACAATCCTTTTTCCAAACCTTCTTGGAGAAAAGATAATATCCTAGCAATTCTGACCTTACTCCATGAGTAACCCTTGGATTCACACCAATAAAGATATCTACGCCATACCTTGTGGTAAATTTTCCTGGTGACAGGCTTTCGTGCCTGTCTTAAGGTATCAATAACTGACTCGGAGAAGCCACGCTTTGATAAAATCAAGCGTTCAATCTCCAGGCAGTCAGCCTCAGAGAAATTAGATTTGGATGGTTGAAAGGACCCTGAAGTAGAAGGTCCTGTTTCAGAGGCAGAGACCATGGTGGAAAGGATGACATGTCCACTAGATCTGCATACCAGGTCCTGCGTGGCCATGCAGGTGCTATCAGAATCACCGATGCTCTCTCCTGCTTGATCTTGGCAATCAGTCGAGGGAGCAGAGGAAACGGTGGAAACACATAAGCCAGGTTGAAAGACCAGGGCGCTGCTAGAGCATCTATCAGTGTCGCTTTGGGATCCCTGGACCTGGAGCGAGACGCCATGAGATCCAGTTCTGGTTTGCCCCAACGATGAATTAGTTGTGCAAATACCTCCGGATGGAGTTCCCACTCTCCCGGATGAAAAGTCTGACGACTTAGAAAATCCGCCTCTCAGTGCTCTACACCTGGGATATGGATAGCTGATAGGTGGCAAGAGTGAATCTCTGCCCAGCGAATTATTTTTGAAACTTCTAACATCTCTAGGGAACTTCTCGTTCCCCCTTGATGGTTGATGTAAGCTACAGTTGTGATGTTGTCCGACTGAAATCTGACTGAAAATATTTAATGGAAGGAGAGACTCCTCCTGAGTCCACGATCCCTGAGACTTCAGGGAGTTCCAGACTGCACCCCAACCTAGAAGGCTGGCATCTGTCGTAACAATTATCCAATCTGTTCTGTGAAAGGTCATACCTTTGGACAGATGGACCCGAGATAGCCACCAGAGAAAAGAATCCCTGGTCTCTTGGTCCAGATTCAGTTGAGGGGACAAATCTGTGTAATCCCCGTTCCACTGACGTATGCATAGTTGCAGCGGTCTGAGATGTAAGCGTGCAAATGGCACTATGTCCATTGCCGCTACCATTAAGCCGATTACTTCCATACACTGAACCACCGAAGGGCGCGGAATGGAATGAAGAACCCGGCAGGAATTTAGAAGCTTTGATAACCTGGACTCCGTCAGGTGAATTTTCATTTCTACAGAATCTATCAGAGTCCCTGGAAAGGAAACTCTTGTGAGTGGGGATAGATAACTCTTTTCCTCGTTCACTTTCCACCCATGCGACCACAGAAATGCCAGTACTACGTCCGTATGAGACTTGGCAATTTGGAAGTTTGACGCCTGTATCAGGATGTCGTCTAAATAAGGGGCTACTGCTATGCCCCGCGGCCTTAGGACCGCCATAAGCGACCCTAGAACCTTTGTAAAGATTCTTGGGGCTGTAGCTAATCCCAAGGGAAGAGCTACAACTGGTAATGCCTGTCTTGAAAGGCAAACCTGAGAAACCGATGATGATCTTTGTGTATCGGAATGTGAAGATAAGCATCCTTTAGATCCACTGTAGTCATATATTGACCCTCCTGGATCAGTGGTAGGATGGTACGAATAGTTTCCATCTTGAACGACGGAACTTTGAGGAATTTGTTTAAGATCTTTAGATCCAAAATTGGTCTGAAGGTTCCCTCTTTTTTGGGAACCACAAACAGATTTGAGTTAAAACCCTGTCCCTGTTCCTCCTTTGGAACTGGATGGATCACTCCCATAACTAGGAGGTCTCGTACACAGTGTAAGAATGCCTCTCTCTTTATCTGGTGTGCAGATAATTGTGAAAGGTGAAATCTCCCTTTTGGGGGGGAAGCTTTGAAGTCCAGAAGCTTTGAAGTCCAGAAGATATCCCTGGGATATAATTTCCAATGCCCAGGGATCCTGAACATCTCTTGCCCACACCTGAGATGTTCAGGATCCCTGGGCCGTTCCTTCATGCTGTCTTAGAGGCAGCAGCAGGCTTTTTTACCTGCTTACCTTTTTTCCAGGTCAGGTTTGGTCTCCAGACCGTCTTGGATTGAGCAAAAGTTCCCTCTTGTTTATTATTAGAGGAAGTTGATGCCGCACCTGCCTTGAAGTTTTGAAAGGCACGAAAATTAGACTGTTTGGCCCTAGATTTGGACCTGTCCTGAGGAAGGGCATGACCTTTTCCTCCAGTGATATCAGCAATAATCTCCTTCAACCAGGTCCGAATAGGATCTGCCCCTTGAAGGGAATGTTAAGTAGCTTAGATTTTGAAGTCACGTCAGCTGACCATGATCTAAGCCATAGCGCTCTGCGTGCCTGTATAGCAAAACCAGAATTCTTAGCCGTTAGTTTAGTCAAATGAACAATGGCATCAGAATAAAAGAATTGGCTAGCTTAAGTGCTCTAAGTTTGCCAAGTATGTCATCCAATGGAGTCGCTACCTGTAAAGCCTCTTCCAGAGACTCAAACCAGTACGCCGCAGCAGCAGTGACAGGGGCAATGCATGCAAGGGGCTGTAGGATAAAACCTTGTTGAATAAATATTTTCTTAAGGTAACCTCTAATTTTTTATCCATTGGATCAAAAAAAAAAAAAGCACAACTGTCCTCGACAGGGATAGTAGTATGCTTTACTAGAGTAGAAACTGCTCCCTCCACCTTAGGGACTGTCTGCCATAAGTCCCGTGTGGTGGCGTCTATTGGAAACATTTTTCTAAAAATAGGAGGGGAAGAGAACGGCACACCTGGTCTATCCCATTCCTTATTAATAATTTCTGTAAACCTTTTAGGTATTTGGAAAAACATCAGTACACACCGGCACTGCAAAGTATTTATCCAGTCTACACAATTTCTCTGGCACTGCAATGGTATCACAGTCATTCAGAGCAGCTAAAACCTCCCTAAGCAACACACGGAGGTGTTCAAGCTTAAATTTAAATGTAGAAATATTAGAATCAGGTATCTTTCCTGAGTCATTAACATCACCCACTGACTGAAGCTCTCTTTCCTCAGCTTCTGCATATTGTGAGGCAGTATCAGACATGGTTCTAAAAGCGTCAGTATGCTCTGCATTTTGTCTCACCCCACAGCTATCTCGCTTACCTCCAAGTTCAGGTAGTCTGGCTAATACCGCTGACAGTGTATTATCCATGACTGCCGCCATGTCTTGTAAAGTAAACGCTATGGGCGCCCTAGATGTACTTGGCGCCATTTGAGCGTGAGTCCCTTAAGCGGGAGTCAAAGGGTCTGACACGTGGGGAAAGTTAGTCGGCATAACTTCCCCCTCGTCAGATTCCTCTGGTGATAAATTTTTTAAAGACAGAAAATGATCTTTATTGCATAAAATGAAATCAGTACATTTGGTACACATTCTAAGAGGGGGTTCCACCATGGCTTTTAAACATAATAAACAAGGAGTTTCTTCTATGTCAGACATGTTTATACAGAATAGCAATGAGACTAGCAAGCTTGGAAAACACTTTAAATCAAGTTAACAAGCAAATATAAAAAACGGTACTTTGCCTTTAAGAGAAACAAATTTTGTCAGAATTTGAAAAACAGTGAAAAAATGCAGTAAATCAAACAAAATTTTTACAGTGTGTATAATAGGCTAACAGAGCATTGCACCCACTTGCAAATGGATGATTAACCCCTTAGTTCAAAAAACGGATCAAAAAAACGAAATAGACGTTTTTTAACAGTCACAACCAACTGCCACAGCAAGCTGTGGCCCTACCTTCCCCAATAAACGACTTTGGAAAGCCTTTGGGCCCTTAGAGATGTCCTATAGCATTCAGAGGGCCTTTGAGGGAAGCTGGATGTCACAGTTTGTAATTTTAACTGCACCAACTGTAACTTTTATACTACAACAGTGGAAATTGTTTCTAGTCAAAATTTAAGCCAGCCATGTGGAAAAAACTAGGCCCCAATAAAGTTTTATCACCAAAGCATATATAAAAACGATTAAACATGCCAGCAAACGTTTTATATTGCAATATCATAAGGGTATTACCCCTGGGAGTAAGCATGATACCAGTCGTTATTAAATCACTGTATTCAGGCTTAACTTGCATTAATCCGGTATCAGCAGCATTTTCTAGTGTTTTCCATCTCTAGAAAAATTATAACTGCACATACCTGATAGCAGAATAAACTGCACGCCATTCTCTCGCTGAAGTTACCTCATCTGTGTAATCCCCTCAGACATATGTGAGAACAGCAATGGATCTTAGTTACAACCTGCTAAGATCATAGAAACCTCAGGCAGATTCTTCTTCTATTTACTGCCTGAGATAAAATAGCACAACTCCGGTACTATTTAAAAATAACAAACTTTTGATTGAAGAAAATAAACTAGCTATAGTTAACCACTCTCTCCTACAACGTCCTTGCTTGTTGAGAGTTGCAAGAGAATGACTGGCTATGACAGTTAGGGGAGGAGCTATATTACAGCTCTGCTGTGGGTGTCCTCTTGCAACTTCCTGTTGGGAATGAGAATATCCCACAAGTAATGGATGATCCGTGGACTGGATACACCTTACAAGAGAAAAGGAAATTTATGCTTACCTGATAAATTTATTTCTTTTACGATATGACGAGTCCACGGATTTCATCCTTACTTATGGGATATCGCCTCCTGGTCAGCAGGAGGAGGCAAAGAGCACCACAGCAGAGCTGTATATATAGCTTCTCCCTTCCCTCCCACTCCAGTCATTTGACTGAAGTTAGGAAGAGAAAGGAAAAGCCAAGGTGCAGAGGTGACTGAAGTTTAACAAAAATAACGGCCTGTCTTAGAACATGACAGGGTGGGCCGTGGACTTGTCATATCGTAAAAGAAACAAATTTATCAGGTAAGCATAAGGATTTCATCCTTACTTATGGGATACATTACCAAAGCTATAGGACACGGATGAAAGGGAGGGTCAAGACAGGAACCTAAACAGAAGGCACCACTGCTTGAAGAACCTTTCTCCCAAAAACAGCCTCAGGCAAAAGTATCAAATTTGTAAAATTTGAAAAAAGTGTGAAGAGACGACAGATTTGCAAGGCTGCAACTCTGTTCAACAGAAGCATCATTTTTAAATGCCCATGAGGAAGCCACAGCCCTAGTGGAATGAGCTGTAATTCGTTCAGGAGGCTGCCGTCCCGCAGTCTCATATGCAAAGCGGATGATACTCTTCAGCCAAAGAGAGAGAGGTAGCCGTAACTTTTTGACCCCTACGTCTCCCAGAAAAGACAACAAACAATGAAGATGATTTACGAAATTCTTTAGTCGCCTGCAAGTAAAACTTCAGGGCACGGACTACGTCCAAATTATGTAACAGAAGCTCCTTCTTTGAGAAAAGATTAGGACACAATGAAGGAACAACAATTTCCTGATTAATATTTTTTTTGGAAACAACCTTAGGAAGAAAACTGGGTTTGGTACGCAACACTACCTGTTAGGGGTAATATGAACCTGACGGCAGCCATCTTGTTTCGCGCAGCCATTTTGTGATAATAACATCCATTTTGTAATGAATAGACTTTATTATAGCAGTTATTATGTAGTGAGAACTATGCATATGTTAGTAAGAATTGTATTAGTATTACTGGCCTTGCAAATGTTCCTGGCAAGGCGCCTGGAAGTCTGTTATCTAGGTAAGATGGCCAAACGACCTTGCTTTAGGCTGAAATATGCGCACAGATATATTTTTGCTACTGTCATAAGAAACACTCCTTCATACTCCTCTTTTTCTCATGTATTTTTGTAAGCTTCTGTTGTTCATGAAATATGGTACGAGATGACGCGGTCCTAACGTGTCATCCCCTTAACCCTGTATGTTACTATAAGAAAGGCTTGCACTGTGCAATAAACAGAATTGGCTTTTGATCATAATGCTGCGTGGTCTGAGTCATTCTAAGGGGCCCTTATCAGGTAATCTACATATGCTTCAGGTGGTACACTAGGCCCCAGGCTTTGGCCTGCACTGACACTTACCCCCTGAAGGGGACACCTAACAGTTTTGGCGTCAGGACAGTGGGATTCGCAGGGAGTAAGTATGAGTGCTTCTACCATGCTTTCTTTCTGTGAATTTGAACCTAAATTTAGTCTGGTAATAGGTGTTGATAATATATGATAAAGGGTTAAAGGGGTTCCTGTGGTTGAAGCACAGGTTTGCGGAGGTTATAGTCCTGCCGGCAGTTGTGATACCCCTCCAGACAGGTAATCAGTCCTGTGCTGGGATACGACAGGTATTGTGAGTCCTGTCTGTGATAAGCGCGCAAGAAATATATGAATGCCAGTCGACGGGAGGATTTTTTAAGATAAGGTCCCCCGGGCAACTTGGCAGAGTGAGTCTCACGTGTGTTAAAGTTTCCCATATTCATTCCCATAATAGAGTTTTGTTATCCACCTGAAGCTCATGTTGATATCTGATGCTTGCTTTGCTTTGTTTGTGTTTTTTTGATGCTGTGCGTAGAAAATATTAAGTGGCTATGCATGTTATTGTTGTGGCTATTATTGTGTTGAGAAATGGGAACTGCTTATAGATAAGAATGCAGAGAGAAAATTACATGTATAAGGTAAAAGAAAAGAAGAGTTAATAGTTTCTGCAAAAGACAGAAATATTTTTAAAACACTGTCAGTGAGTACGGCTGTGTGATTCATAGAAAAATCTCTGTGTTAAAAGAATGTAGCAGGCAAAGAAGGGGGGCCACCACTGAGCGCGCACATAGATCAGAAGAAAAAAAAAAAAGAGGAAAGAAACGGTTACAGCAGCTCCGTTTGTAAGACTTGTTGCTTGCTTGCAGTAACGAAAATGAAATTTTGTATATTGAGATACATAATGTGTGATGGTCTGTAGGTTCTCACTGTGGTATGCGTGTAACAGATTTACTTTGGACCAGGAACAGAATGTATTATTTGAAAATGATTGTCTCAAGCCCTGCAAAAGTGGCCATTTTGCGGGGTTTCGGAAAAATAAAGAATACATTTTGGACTTGGTGATAGGGTAATCTGGTAAATTTTATATGTATGTCGTACGCTATAAATTAGATGTTTTTCTGAGAAAGGACAAAAGGGAGTGAATCTTTGGTATGCGAGATGAAATAAACTTGTGTGTCTGTATCGTAATAATGTTTCCTTCTGTTTCTCTGCTGGGAAATCAGACGTTTTTAGAAGATATTTGGTAATGTTATTTTATGTAACTGTATTTCAAAGTCACCAGCATGTTTTTAGTATGTGGTATTCATATGCAGTTGTAGTTTTAAGTGATAATTGTGTGGCGACATGTAAAGATATGATATTGTTTTTGTAAGTGAAGTAACGGCTTTGAAAGTGGCTTTGAAAGTGCGATGGTGTGTGTGATTTTTTTTGTCACGCTCTGGTAAATATGAAACTATGTCATTGGGTGCACCAACTCTGTGCACAGACCTTACAAATACAACATACGTTAACCCATTAATCATACCAGAAACAGAGTTATAAGCTGTAATTGAAAGTTTATTTAAAAGTGCGTCCGTTTTTGTTGCAAGTAAATTAATCTGCAGGTCATGCTACAGTACAGAGGTGAAATTTGTGTGGTAAATCATACAAGCAGCCTAGATTATGGTTAGGATATACATATGTAATTTACGTGATGAATGGTTAGTCCTTAAAGGGACAGTCCACTGTGACAAGGTGTTGCTATTAATGTATTGTCAATGACTTGTGATACAAGCTGCATAGTATAACATATAGCAGAAATTGCATTTGCAAGTTTATTTGTATATATATGCAGTAGCTGGTCTTATGCTTTCAAAACACAGTTAATTGCAATGGGTTGCATTTTAGATAATAAGAATATCGCATTATCTTATATTTGTCTGTAAAATCAGAGCTCAGTGTTTAGACGGAGCAATAGAAAATTGTCATTTTATTATTTAAAGGACCAGTGCAATAACACTGTATTAGTAGTTTGCAAAATATATTTTAAGAGACTTTTCTTTGTATATATTTATTTTAAATCTGCCGTTTAGATCGCAGATATTTCTTTTTGCAGTATAACTTAATTCTCTCTGTAATGCAAACTGAAGTGATAAGTTGTCTACAATATTAGTGTAGGGATCCGTGAGACTAGCGGACAGAAAAGAAAAAAAAACGAGAAAAAACAGAGGAGTGAAAATATTTAAAGGGATACAGGAAAACTGATATAACATCTGAGAATTTAAGGGAATATTTACATAAAAGACGATGAGGTTTACTGTAAGCCTAGCACTAGTATATTTCACTGTGTTAGCATTTTTAATTAAAGATTATTTTTAATTTGGTTAAAATGTCCCTTTAACTAGCCTGCATCCCACTGTGAGTGCGTTCTTATGCTGCTTATGCTTGTTTAGGCTATTTAATGAACGTCAGTATGCATTTTTTATTGTAAGGATCATTGGGAATAATTTAAAGGGGAAATTGTATTAGTATTCTTTTTCAGAAAGCTTATTTTTTTGGTGTTATATACGGTTGTTATATTTGGCTGGACAACTGCAGAATGGTGAATATCAAATTATACATAATATTAAATCCAATAATTTTTTGTGGTTAAACTAATTAGCATTTATCAAGTTTTAGTGTGAATTTTATATTTTTAAGCAGTAAACAGTGTTTCTCCTTTAAGTAGAAATGAAACTTTGAGCTTGCCTCACTATCCTTGAGAAGAATGATAACACTGTGCATGTTTTGCTTTTCTTTAAAAAAAAAAAAAAAAAGTTTCTCTGTTTGGCTTTGTTGCAGAGAGAACAATTTGCACTTTACATTTAAAGCGGCAGTACTGGTGTTCTATGTTATAAAAAATGATAAATATAAATTGCTCACTACAAAGGAACCAGTATTTATGTTATATTCTGTCACAGAATATTTCTTAAAAATGATAATTTTATTTCTGTGGCTGTCAAACTGTATATCACAGATATAACTCTTTGTTATTTAAAATAACCCCCACTGCGTTCAATGAATAAATGAAATATTATTTAATGAAGTGATTTCAGTGACACTTTAAAATATATAGTTATTTGGTTATTAACTAGTCTACCACTATTATTGCAATGACTTTGATTGCTGCTTAACAGCTAAGCCGTGGTCTATAAGGTGTCTACAAATAAACACCCCTAATTAAGGCAATAGGGGTCAGCAAACAAATGATGCACATTTTATCTGATTCTACTGCATTTATATAACTTGCTAATTTATCTGATCACAGTTTTAGTTTTATTTATATGGCTTACGTGTATTTTGTCTCTTGGGGTTGTAATGAGATTTATACAGCCTGTGATAAGAGGCAGTCCTCAAAGGTTTAAAAAATTAGCATATGAGCCTACCTATGTTTGATTTAATCTAGGTTGGTGAAAATTAAAAGTCCTATCTGAATAATGAATTTTCATTTATCCTAGAATGTCCCTTTAACAGTGGCTACTGTGGTTATCTGATCTTTCCCAAATAAGCGCAATTTTATTTGTGCAATCTGCAGCTTAAGTTTTTTTGGCATCTGCTGTGATTGTACATAGTGGATGTTTGTTACAGAAGCATTAGTTATTTTGTTGTGAAGAGCTTATTTCCCAGCAGCAATGCCTGAACCAGCAAGCCAGCGCCTAAGAAGGGCTCCAAGAAAACCGTAACAAGTTTCATTTCATAAAGAGTTAACTCTTTTTTTTCAGCTTTTAGAAACTATTGTCTAATCACCTCTGGAGCCAGACTGCTAATTGATAAGATGAACTTGTAAACTTGTTATCTTAAGTACTGTAATCCTATTGTGGCCTGTCAAAGGACAGTGCTCTCTATCTAAATGTGTGATGGGGGATTTTGTGCTTCCCCCCCTCTCCCCCTGGGAGTGCCCTGTGTGCATGTAACCTTAATAAAAAGCAGGCTGGGCATCCCAGTCCTGAGTTCTTGTTTGACCCTCAATCGCAGCGTTGACTCGTTTTTGTGGGCAGAAGGGTATCCTAGCTGTACTGCAGCTAAGGGAGATTATTCTATATTTGCGAGACTCATATAGAAGTCTGACAGGTTTTCACTTGCATAGTATTCATGAAGTATCATTTAAAAGTGTATAGAGAAGTTGTAAATTATTCTCTGAGAAATATCAATGTATTTAGTTTATATTATATATCAACGATGTTTTGTTTGATTTTAAATGACATAGGATCAAAGTGACGTTTTATTTGGACATAATTGTGATTGTATTGCGGTGTGTACTCATCCTGTACTGTTTCTGTTTGCTTCCTAGACTCCCTGTGACTCGAGTGTCTGCTTGCCATGGGTATTCACTGGTTGCCTTGTCTACCCCATGAACAAACCATCAGATTTCCAGTATCTCCCTGCGGAAGAATCGTGGATAAGCCCCCCTACTGCAAATGAACTGTTGGAGAACTGTATTATAGCAAAGTGTCAAGGTGCAGCGCTCTCAAATGGACAAAGACTATTCTTAAAGTATTCAGAGGCCACCTAGAGACAGTTGTGCTGTTGCTATGTCATGCTTTACTGTGGAAAAGGAACTGTTGGACATATTGGGGGGGTGCTAGCAATGCAGGTGGAGAGATAGACGATGCAGCGTTGTTTGGGGGTAGATGGGGGGCTGGTTGGGTCTCTGTGCTGGTAGACCGGTAGTTTTGGGAAGGCTGGAAGATAGATGGAAGGTATTGAAGGGGCTGTACCTATATGCAGTGACAATTAGCCTATAAAAGTATCTCTTTAGTATTCTTATAGAGTTCTGTTACCATAATATAAGGCTTTACTAATTTTCTATGCCTGTCTATTTTTATGTTATTCTGTTAGAATAAAAGGATGGTATGTTAGGGGTAATACGAACCTGACGGCAGCCATCTTGTTTCGCGCAGCCATTTTGTGACAATAACATCCATTTTGTAATGAATAGACTTTATTATAGCAGTTATTATGTAGTGAGAACTATGCATATGTTAGTAAGAATTGTATTAGTATTACGGCCTGCAAATTGTTCCTGCCAAGGCGCCCTGAAGTCTGTTATCTAGGTAAGATGGCCAAACGACCTTGCTTTAGGCTGAAATATGCGCACAGATATATTTTTGCTACTGTCATAAGAAACACTCCTTCATACTCTTTTTCTCATGTATTTTTGTAAGCTTCTGTTGTTTCATTGAAATATGGTACGAGATGACGCGGTCCTAACGTGTCATCCCCTTAACCCTGTATGTTACTATAAGAAAGGCTTGCACTGTGCAATAAACAGAATTGGCTTTTGATCATAATGCTGCGTGGTCTGAGTCATTCTAAGGGGCCCTTATCAGGTAATCTACATATGCTTCAGGTGGTACACTAGGCCCCAGGCTTTGGCCTGCACTGACACTTACCCCCTGAAGGGGACACCTAACACTACCTTATCCGCATGGAAAACAAGATAAGGAGAGTCACATTGTAATGCTAAAAGTTTAGAAACTCTGCGAGCAGAAGAAATAGCAACCAAAAATAAAACCTTCCACGATAATAACTTAATATCTATGGAATGCATAGGTTCAAACGGAACCTCTTGAAGAACATTAAGAACTAAATTCAAACTCCAAGGAGGAGCAATTGGTCTTAACACAGGCTTGATTCTAGACAGAGCCTGACAAAAAGATTGAACATCCGGAACATCTGCCAGGCATTTGTGTAACAAAATAGATAGATCAGAAATCTGTCCCTTTAAGGAACTTGCTGACAACCCTTTCTCCAATCCTTCTTGGAGAAAAGATAAAATCCTAGGAATCCTAATCTTACTCCATGAGTAACCCTTGGATTCGCACCAATAAAGATATTTACGCCATATCTTATGGTAAATCTTTCTAGTAACAGGCTTACATGCCTGAATCAAAGAATCAATGACCGAATCAGAGAACCCTCACTTAGATAAAATCAAGCGTTCAATCACCAAGCAGTCAGCTGTAGAGAAAACATAATTTATGTAAGAACTTACCTGATAAATTCATTTCTTTCATATTGGCAAGAGTCCATGAGCTAGTGACGTATGGGATATACATTCCTACCAGGAGGGGCAAAGTTTCCCAAACCTCAAAATGCCTACAAATACACCCCTCACCACACCCACAAATCAGTTTAACGAATAGCCAAGAAGTGGGGTGATAAGAAAAAAAGTGCGAAAGCATAAAAAATAAGGAATTTGAATAATTGTGCTTTATACAAAAAAATCATAACCACCACAAAAAGGGTGGGCCTCATGGACTCTTGCTAATATGAAAGAAATGAATTTATCAGGTAAGTTCTTACATAAATTATGTTTTCTTTCATGTAATTAGCAAGAGTCCATGAGCTAGTGACGTATGGGATAATGACTACCCAAGATGTGGATCTTTCCACGCAAGAGTCACTAGAGAGGGAGGGATAAAATAAAGACAGCCAATTCCGCTGAAAAATAATCCACACCCAAAATAAAGTTTAAATTTTATAATGAAAAAAACTGAAAATATAAGCAGAAGATTCAAACTGAAACAGCTGCCTGAAGTACTTTTCTACCAAAAACAGCTTCAGAAGAAGAAAACACATCAAAATGGTAGAATTTAGTAAAAGTATGCAAAGAAGACCAAGTTGCTGCTTTGCAAATCTGATCAACCGAAGCTTCATTCCTAAACGCCCAGGAAGTAGAAACTGACCTAGTAGAATGAGCTGTAATCCTTTGAGGCGGAGTTTTACCCAACTCGACATAAGCATGATGAATTAAAGATTTCAACCAAGATGCCAAAGAAATGGCAGAGGCCTTCTGACCTTTCCTAGAACCGGAAAAGATAACAAATAGACTAGAAGTCTTTCGGAAATTCTTAGTAGCTTCAACATAATATTTCAAAGCTAACTACATCCAAAGAATGCAATGATTTCTCCTTAGAATTCTTAGGATTAGGACATAATGAAGGAACCACAATTTCTCTACTAATGTTGTTGGAATTCACAACCTTAGGTAAAAATTCAAAAGAAGTTCGCAACACCGCCTTATCCTGATGAAAAATCAGAAAAGGAGACTCACAAGAAAGAGCAGATAATTCAGAAACTCTTCTGGCAGAAGAGATGGCCAAAAGGAACAAAACTTTCCAAGAAAGTAATTTAATGTCCAACGAATGCATAGGTTCAAACGGAGGAGCTTGAAGAGCCCCCAGAACCAAATTCAAACTCCAAGGAGGAGAAATTGACTTAATGACAGGTTTTATACGAACCAAAGCTTGTACAAAACAATGAATATCAGGAAGATTAGCAATCTTTCTGTGAAAAAGAACAGAAAGAGCAGAGATTTGTCCTTTCAAGGAACTTGCAGACAAACCTTTCTCCAAACCATCCTGAAGAAACTGTAAAATTCTCGGAATTCTAAAAGAATGCCAGGAAAAATGATGAGAGACACCAAGAAATATAAGTCTTCCAGACTCTATAATATATCTCCCTAGATACAGATTTACAAGTCTGTAACATAGTATTAATCACAGAGTCAGAGAAACCTCTTTGACTAAGAATCAAGCGTTCAATCTCCATACCTTTAAATTTAAGGATTTGAGATCCTGATGGAAAAAAGGACCTTGCGACAGAAGGTCTGGTCTTAACGGAAGAGTCCACGGTTGGCAAGAGGCTATCCGGACAAGATCCGCATACCAAAACCTGTGAGGCCATGCTGGAGCTACCAGCAGAACAAACGAGCATTCCTTCAGAATCTTGGAGATCACTCTTGGAAGAAGAACTAGAGGCGGAAAGATATAAGCAGGATGATACTTCCAAGGAAGTGACAATGCATCCACTGCTTCCGCTTGAGGATCCCTGGATCTGGACAGATACCTGGGAAGTTTCTTGTTTAGATGAGAGGCCATCAGATCTATTTCTGGAAGTCCCCACATTTGGACAATCTGAAGAAATACCTCTGGGTGAAGAGACCATTCGCCCGGATGCAACGTTTGGCGACTGAGATAATCCGCTTCCCAATTGTCTATACCTGGGATATGAACCGCAGAAACTAGACAGGAGCTGGATTCCGCTCAAACAAGAATTCGAGATACTTCTTTCATAGCCAGAGGGCTGTGAGTCCCTCCTTGATGATTGATGTATGCCACAGTTGTGACATTGTCTGTCTGAAAACAAATGAACGATTCTCTCTTTAGAAGAGGCCAAGACTGAAGAGCTCTGAAAATTGCACGGAGTTCCAAAATATTGATCGGTAATCTCACCTCCTGAGATTCCCAAACCCCTTGTGCCGTCAGAGACCCCCACACAGCTCCCCAACCTGTAAGACTTGCATCTGTTGAGATTACAGTCCAGGTCGGAAGAACAAAAGAAGCCCCCTGAACTAAACGATGGTGATCTGTCCACCACGTCAGAGAGTGTCGTACAATCGGTTTTAAAGATATTAATTGAGATATCTTTGTGTAATCCCTGCACCACTGGTTCAGCATACAGAGCTGAAGAGGTCGCATGTGAAAACGAGCAAAGGGGATCGCGTCCGATGCAGCAGTCATAAGACCTAGAATTTCCATGCATAAGGCTACCGAAGGGAATGATTGTGACTGAAGGTTTCGACAAGCTGATATCAATTTTAGACGTCTCTTGTCTGTCAAAGATAGCGTCATGGACACTGAATCTATCTGGAAACCCAAAAAGGTTACCCTTGTCTGAGGAATCAATGAACTTTTTAGTAAATTGATCCTCCAACCATGATCTTGAAGAAACAACACAAGTCGATTCGTATGAGATTCTGCTAAATGTGAAGACTGAGCAAGTACCAAGATATCGTCCAAATAAGGAAATACCACAATACCCTGTTCTCTGATTACAGACAGAAGGGCACCGATAACCTTTGTAAAAATTCTTGGAGCTGTTGCTAGGCCAAACGGCAGAGCCACAAACTGGTAATGCTTGTCTAGGAACGAGAATCTCAGAAACTGAGTGATCTGGATGAATCGGAATATGCAGATATGCATCTTGTAAATCTATTGTAGACATATAATGCCCTTGCTGAACAAAAGGCAGGATAGTCCTTACAGTTACCATTTTGAATGTTGGTATCCTTACAGAACGATTCAATATTTTTAGATCCAGAACTGGTCTGAAGGAATTCTCCTTCTTTGGTACAATGAAGAGATTTGAATAAAACCCCAGCCCCTGTTCCAGAACTGGAACTGGCATAATTTCTCCAGCCAACTCTAGATCTGAAACACATTTCAGAAATGCTTGAGCCTTCGCTGGATTTACTGGGACACGGGAAAGAAAAAATCTCTTTGCAGGAGGCCTTATCTTGAAGCCAATTCTGTACCCTTCTGAAACAATATTCTGAATCCAAAGATTGTGAACGGAATTGATCCAAATTTCTTTGAAAAAACATAATCTGCCCCCTACCAGCTGAGCTGGAATGAGGGCCGCACCATCATGTGGACTTAGGAGCTGGCTTTGATTTTCTAAAAGGCTTGGATTTATTCCAGACTGGAGATGGTTTCCAAACTGATACCACTCCTGAGGATGAAGGATCAGGCTTTTGTTCCTTGTTGTGACGAAAGGAACGAAAACGATTATTAGACCTAAATTTACCTTTAGATTTTTTATCCTGTGGTAAAAAAGTTCCTTTCCCTCCAGTAACAGTTGAGATAATAGAATCCAACTAAGAACCAAATAATTTATTACCCTGGAAAGAAAGGGAAAGCAGAGTAGACTTAGAAGACATATCAGCATTCCAAGTTTTAAGCCATAAAGCTCTTCTAGCCAAAATAGCTAGAGACATATACCTGACATCAACTCTAATGATATCAAAGATGGCATCACAAATAAAATTATTAGCCTGTTGAAGAAGAATTATGATCTGTTACTTGTGCTAAAGCTTCCAACCAAAAAGTTGAAGCTGCAGCAACATCCGCCAAAGATATAGCAGGTCTAAGAAGATTACCTGAACACAAGTAAGCTTTTCTTAGAAAGGATTCATTTTTCCTATCTAAAGGATCTTTAAAGGAAGTACCATCTGCCGTAGGAATGGTAGTACGCTTAGCAAGAGTAGAGACAGCCCCATCAACCTTAGGGATTTTGTCCCAAAATTCTAATCTGTCAGATGGCACAGGATATAATTGCTTAAAACGTTTAGAAGGAGTAAATGAATTACCCAAATTATTCCATTCCCTGGAAATTACTTCAGAAATAGCACCAGGAACAGGAAAAACTTCTGGAATAACTACAGGAGATTTAAAAACCTTATCTAAACGTTTAGATTTAGTATCAAGAGGACTAGAATCCTCAATTTCTAATGCAATTAGGACTTCTTTAAGTAAAGAACGAATAAATTCCATTTTAAATAAATATGATAAATAAATATGAAGATTTATCAGCATCAACCTCTGAGACAGAATCCTCTGAACCAGAAGAACCATTATCAGAATCAGAATGATGATGTTCATTTAAAAATTCATCTGAAAAATGAGAAGTTTTAAAAGACTTTTTACGTTTACTAGAAGGAGGAATAACAGACATAGCCTTCTTAATGGATTTAGAAACAAAATCTCTTATGTTATCAGGAACACTCTGAGTATTAGATGTTGATGGAACAGCAACAGGTAATGTAACTTTACTAAAGGAAATATTATCTGCATTAACAAGTTTGTCATGACATTCAATACAAACAACAGCTGGAGGAACAGCTACCAAAAGTTTACAGCAGATACACTTAGCTTTGGTAGCTCCAGCACCAGGCAGCGATTTTCCAGAAGTATCTTCTGACTCAGCTTCAACATGGGACATCTTGCAATACTTAATAGAAAAAAGAACATATAAAGCAAAATTGATCAAATTCCTTAAATGACAGTTTCAGGAATGGGAAAAAAATGCCAGTGAACAAGCTTCTAGCAACCAGAAGCAATAAAAAATGAGACTTAAATAATGTGGAGACAAAAGTGACGCCCATATTTTTTTAGCGCCAAATAAGACGCCCACATTATTTGGCGCCTAAATGCTTTTGGCGCCAAAAATGACGCCACATCCGGAACACCGACATTTTTGGCGCAAAAGAACGTCAAAAATGACCCAACTTCCGGCGACACGTATGACGCCGGAAACAGAAAAAAAAATTTTGCGCCAAAAAAGTCAGCGCCAAGAATGACGCAATAAAATGAAGCATTTTCAGCCCCCGCGAGCCTAACAGCCCACAGGGAAAAGTCAAATTTTAAGGTAAGAAAAAAATTGTTTTATTGAAATGCATTATCCCAAATATGAAACTGACTGTCTGAAAATAAGGAATGTTGAACATCCTGAGTCAAGGCAAATAAATGTTTGAATACATATATTTAGAACTTTATAAAAAAGTGCCCAACCATAGCTTAGAGTGTCACAGAAAATAAGACTTACTTACCCCAGGACCCTCATCTACATGTTGTAGAAAGCCAAACCAGTACTGAAACGAAAATCAGCAGAGGTAATGGTATATATATAAGAGTATATCGTCGATCTGAAAAGGGAGGTAAGAGATGAATCTCTACGACCGATAACAGAGAACCTATGAAATAGACCCCGTAGAAGGAGATCATTGAATTCAAATAGGCAATACTCTCCTCACATCCCTCTGACATTCACTGCACGCTGAGAGGAAAACCGGGCTCCAACCTGCTGCGGAGCGCATATCAACGTAGAATCTAGCACAAACTTACTTCACCACCTCCATAGGAGGCAAAGTTTGTAAAACTGATTTGTGGGTGTGGTGAGGGGTGTATTTGTAGGCATTTTGAGGTTTGGGAAACTTTGCCCCTCCTGGTAGGAATGTATATCCCATACGTCACTAGCTCATGGACTCTTGCTAATTACATGAAAGAAATTAGATTTGGATGATGGAAGGGTCCCTGAATGAGAAGATCCTGTCTTAGTGGAAGCCTCCACAGTGGCTGGGATGACATGTCCACCAGATTGTTATACCAAATCCTGCGTGGCCACGCAGGGGCTATGAGAATTACTGAGGCTCTCTCTTGTTTGACCCAAGCAATCACCTGTGGAAGGAGAGCAAACGGGGGAAACACATAAGCTAGGTTGAACGACCAAGGCATCTATCAGTTTGAGAGAAACAAAGTTATTTTCTCCCTTCCGTGTGTGTATTAGGATAAAGCTTCACCTCTCACCCTAAACAACAGGTGCATACATATAAATAATGAAGAGAGCGGTTATAGCAACGGTGTTACTCACGAGTCCATGTCTGCGCTTGGTCCTGGGGAAGCAGTACCACCCGTTGGTGGAGTATACAATACCTCTAAACTGCTCCCCTGTTCAAGTAAGCAGGTATCCTCGACTTCAGTGAGACCATGCAACCGCTTCTAGTCGGCGTCTGACGTCACAGTGTAGATCCGCTGTGCAATCCTATTGGGCGGGTGAGAGGGCTTGGTCTGGAGTCCGTGATTGGTATCCTCATTGGCTTAAAGTAGGCAACAAACATCAAAGGTACAGAGGAAATCCGATACAACTTAGTGCTTCACAAAAACTTTTCTTTATTCCATTTAAAACAGCAACTTCCAACGTAAACATGCAACGAACACACTCCAGCAAAGTGCATAGATACAGGATGGTGGCCACTAATGCTGCATTAGTGGCCACCATCCTGTATCTATGCACTTTGCTGGAGTGTGTTCGTTGCATGTTTACGTTGGAAGTTGCTGTTTTAAATGGAATAAAGAAAAGTTTTTGTGAAGCACCAAGTTGTATTGGATTTCCTCTGTACCTTCCATCTATCAGTTTGGCCTGAGGATCCCTGGACCTGGATCCGTATCTTGGGAGCTTGGCATTCTGACGAGATGCCATGAAATCCAGCTCCGGCCTGCCCCATCTGAGAATCAGAGTAGAAAAGGCTTCCGGATGTAGTTCCCATTCCCCCGGATCAAACGTCTGTCTGCTCAAAAAAATCTGCTTCCCAGTTGTCTACTTCTGGGATGTAGATTGCTGACAGAGAACAAGAGGGAGCCTCCGCCCACTGAATTATCTTGGATACTTCTGTCATTGCTAAGGAACTCCTTGTTCCTCCCTGATGATTGATGTAAGCCACAGTCATGATGTTGTCCGACTGAAATCGGATGAATTTGGCCGAAGCCAACTGAGGCCAAGCCTGAAGGGCATTGAATATTGCTCTCAATTCCAGAATATTGATTGGAAGTAGAGACTCCGACTGAGTCCACACACCCTGAGCCTTCAGGGAATTCCAGACTGCACCCCATCCTAGTAGACTGGCGTCCGTTGTCACTATCACCCATGAGGGTCTGCGGAAACACGTCCCTTGGGACAGATGATCCTGCGACAACCAGCAAAGAAGAGAGTCTCTTGTCTCCTGATCTAGATCTATCTGAGGAGACAAATTTGCATAATCTCCATTCCATTGTCTGAGCATGCTAAGTTGGACTGAAGGGATCGGCAAGTATTCAAAATCTTTAACTTTCTGACTTCCGTCAAGAACATTTTCATGGAAACAAAGTCTATGAGAGTTCCTAAAAAAGGAACCCTTGTTTGTGGAATTAGTTAACTCTTTTCTAGATTCACCTTCCACCCGTGAGTCCTTAGAAAGGATAGAACCATGTTGGTATGAGACTTTGTCAGTTGATAAGATGCCTGGATTAGAATATCGTCCAGATAAGGCGCCACTGCAATGCTCCGTGGTCTGAGAACTGCCAGTAGAGACTCTAGAACATTTGTGAAGATCCTGGGTGCCGTGGCCAGTCCGAAAGAAAGAGCCACGAACTGAAAATGTTTGTCCAGGAAGGCAAACCTCAGGAAATGGTGATGATCTCTGTGGATAGGAATATGAAGATATGCATCCTTTAAGTCCACGGTAGTCATATATTGACCCTACTGGATCAATGGCAGAATTGTCCGAATAGTTTCCATTTTGAAGGACGGAACTCTGAGAAACTTGTTTAGACTCTTGAGATCTAAAAAGGGTCGGAATGTTCCCTCTTTTTTGGGAACCACAAACAGATTTGAGTAATTCCCCTGCCCTTGTTCCTGTTTTGGAATGGGGCAAATTACACAACGTAAGAACGCCTCTCTTTTTATCTGGTCTACAGACAATCGTGAAAGAAGAAATCTTCCCCTTGAGTTGAACTCCAACTGATACCCCTGAGACACGATTTCTAGTGTCCAGGGATCCTGAACGTCTCTTATCCAAGCCTGGACAATGAGAGAAAGTCTGCCCCCCCAACTAGATGTGGTCCCGGATCGGGGGCCGCCCCTTCATGCTGATTTGGGAGCAGCAGCGGGCTTCTTGGGTTGCTTACCCTTGGTCCAAGCCTGGTTAGGTCTCCAAGTGGACTTGGCTTGAGCAAAATTCCCTTCTTGTTTAGCGGAAGAGGAAGAGGGGACTCCCTTGAAATTTCGAAAGGAACGAAAATTACTCTGCCTACCCCTTTGCTTAGATGTTTTATCCTGAGGGAGGAGGTGACCCTTACCTCCCGTAATATCGGAAATAATCTCCTTCAAGTCAGGCCCGAACAGGGTCTTCCCCTTGAAAGGAATAGCCAAAGGCGACATCAGTGACAAAAGAATTAGCCAGCTTGAGGGTCTTAATTCTATCCATTATCTCTTCTAAAAAGAGGTCTCAGTCTTCAGAGACTCTTCCAAGGCATCAAACCAAAAGGCAGCTGCAGTTGTGACTGGTACAATGCAGGCCGTTGGTTTTAATAAAAACCCTTGATGAACAAATAGCTTCTTTAGAAGACCCTCCAACTTTTTATCCATAGGGTCTTTGAAAGCACAGCTGTCCTCAATAGAGATAGTCGTACGCTTAGCCAGGGTAGAAATAGCTCCCTCCACCCTAGGAATCGTTTGGCAAGAGTCCCAAATGGAGTCAGCTATAGGGTACATTTTCTTAAAAATGGGAGAGGGTGAGAACGGGATACCCGGTCTTTCCCATTCCTGTGTAACAATTTCCGAAATTCTCTTAGGAACCGGAAAGATATCAGAATAAGAAGGGACCTCTAAGAATTTGTCCATCTTACACAATTTTTCTGGCGGTACCACTATAGAGTCACAGTCGTCCAGAGTCATTAAAACCTCCCGCAGCAACAGACGGAGGTGTTCAAGTTTAAACCTGAAGGACATGACATCCAAATCTGTCTGGGGCAAAGCACTATCTGAGTCTGATAGTTCCCCCTCAGACAGGTTCTCCCTACCCCCCGATTCAGAGCCCTGGGAGGGTACATCGGAGATAGCCATCAGAAGTCGCAGGGACCACAAGGGCTTCTGTCCTGCTGCGTTTGCCCTGTAACACTGGCAACTTAGACAAAACTTCTGTAAGGGTAGATGACATAACTGCAGCCATATCTTGCAGCGTGAATGAATTGGACGCGGTAGAGGAACGTGGCGTCACTTGAGTAGGCGTTAAAGGTTGTGACGCTTGGGAAGAAAGTAGCGGCATACCCTCAGTCTGAGAAACATCCTTAGGTATCTCTTTATTAAAGAATATCTGTTCTTTATATTGCAATGCCCTCTCAGTGCATGAGGGACAAAAAGTAAGCAGGGGTTCCACAATGGCATCTAAACACATGGAACAAGTACTGGCATCAAGGTCATCCATAGTAAAAAAACAGAAAAACATAATTTATGTAAGAACTTACCTGATAAATTCATTTCTTTCATATTAGCAAGAGTCCATGAGCTAGTGACGTATGGGATATACATTCCTACCAGGAGGGGCAAAGTTTCCCAAACCTCAAAATGCCTATAAATACACCCCTCACCACACCCACAAATCAGTTTAACGAATAGCCAAGAAGTGGGGTGATAAGAAAAAAAGTGCGAAAGCATAAAAAATAAGGAATTGGAATAATTGTGCTTTATACAAAAAAATCAAAAACCACCACAAAAAGGGTGGGCCTCATGGACTCTTGCTAATATGAAAGAAATGAATTTATCAGGTAAGTTCTTACATAAATTATGTTTTCTTTCATGTAATTAGCAAGAGTCCATGAGCTAGTGACGTATGGGATAATGACTACCCAAGATGTGGATCTTTCCACGCAAGAGTCACTAGAGAGGGAGGGATAAAATAAAGACAGCCAATTCCTGCTGAAAATAATCCACACCCAAAATAAAGTTTAATGAAAACATAAGCAGAAGAATCAAACTGAAACCGCTGCCTGAAGTACTTTTCTACCAAAAACTGCTTCAGAAGAAAATACATCAAAATGGTAGAATTTAGTAAAAGTATGCAAAGAAGACCAAGTTGCTGCTTTGCAAATCTGATCAACCGAAGCTTCATTCCTAAACGCCCAGGAAGTAGAAACTGACCTAGTAGAATGAGCTGTAATCCTTTGAGGCGGAGTTTTACCCGACTCGACATAGGCATGATGAATTAAAGATTTCAACCAAGATGACAAAGAAATGGCAGAAGCTTTCTGACCTTTTCTGGAACCGGAAAAGATGACAAATAGACTAGAAGTCTTTCGGAAAGACTTAGTAGCTTCAACATAATATTTCAAAGCTCTAACAACATCCAAAGAATGCAACGATTTCTCCTTAGAATTAGGACATAATGAAGGAACCACAATTTCTCTACTAATGTTGTTGGAATTCACAACCTTAGGTAAAAATTCAAAAGAAGTTCGCAACACCGCCTTATCCTGGTGAAAAATCAGAAAAGGAGATTCACAAGAAAGAGCAGATAATTCAGAGACTCTTCTGGCAGAAGAGATTGCCAAAAGGAACAAAACTTTCCAAGAAAGTAATTTAATGTCCAATGAATGCATGGGTTCAAAAGGAGGAGCTTGAAGAGCCCCCAGAACCAAATTCAAACTCCAAGGAGGAGAAATTGACTTAATGACAGGTTTAATACGAACCAAAGCTTGTACAAAACAATGAATATCAGGAAGATTAGCAATATTTCTGTGAAAAAGAACAGAAAGAGCAGAGATTTGTCCTTTCAAGGAACTTGCGGACAAACCTTTATCTAAGCCATCCTGAAGAAACTGTAAAATTCTCGGAATTCTAAAAGAATGCCAGGAAAAATGATGAGAAAGACACCAAGAAATATAAGTCTTCCAGACTCTATAATATATCTCTCTAGATACAGATTTACGAGCCTGTAACATAGTATTAATCACAGAGTCAGCGAAACCTCTTTGACCAAGAATCAAGCGTTCAATCTCCATACCTTTAAATTTAAGGATTTGAGATCCTGATGGAAAAAAGGACCTTGCGACAGAAGGTCTGGTCTTAACGGAAGAGTCCACGGTCGGCAAGAGGCCATCCGGAAAAGATCCGCATACCAAAACTTGTGAGGCCATGCTGGAGCTACCAGCAGAACAAACGAGCATTCCTTCAGAATCTTGGAGATTACTTTTGGAAGAAGAACTAGAGGCGGAAAGATATAGGCAGGATGATACTTCCAAGGAAGTGATAATGCATCCACTGCCTCCGCCTGAGGATCCCGGGATCTGGACAGATACCTGGGAAGTTTCTTGTTTAGATGAGAAGCCATCAGATCTATTTCTGGAAGTTCCCACATTTGAACAATCTGAAGAAATACCTCTGGGTGAAGAGACCATTCGCCCGGATGCAACGTTTGGCGACTGAGATAATCCGCTTCCCAATTGTCTATACCTGGGATATGAACCGCAGAGATTAGACAGGAGCTGGATTCCGCCCAAACCAGAATTCGAGATACTTCTTTCATAGCCAAAGGACTGTGAGTCCCCCCTGATGATTGATGTATGCCACAGTTGTGACATTGTCTGTCTGAAAACAAATGAACGATTCTCTCTTCAGAAGAGGCCAAGACTGAAGAGCTCTGAAAATTGCACGGAGTTCCAAAATATTGATCGGTAATCTCACCTCCTGAGATTCCCAAACCCCTTGTGCCGTCAGAGACCCCCACACAGCTCCCCAACCTGTAAGACTTGCATCTGTTGAAATTACAGTCCAGGTCGGAAGAACAAAAGAAGCCCCCTGAACTAAACGATGGTGATCTGTCCACCACGTCAGAGAGTGTCGTACAATCGGTTTTAAAGATATTAATTGAGATATCTTTGTGTAATCCCTGCACCATTGGTTCAGCATACAGAGCTGAAGAGGTCGCATGTGAAAACGAGCAAAGGGGATCGCGTCCGATGCAGCAGTCATAAGACCTAGAATTTCCATGCATAAGGCTACCGAAGGGAATGATTGTGACTGAAGGTTTCGACAAGCTGAAATCAATTTTAGACGTCTCTTGTCTGTCAAAGACAGAGTCATGGACACTGAATCTATCTGGAAACCCAAAAAGGTTACCCTTGACTGAGGAATCAATGAACTTTTTAGTGAATTGATCCTCCAACCATGATCTTGAAGAAACAACACAAGTCGATTCGTATGAGATTCTGCTAAATGTGAAGACTGAGCAAGTACCAAGATATCGTCCAAATAAGGAAATACCACAATACCCTGTTCTCTGATTACAGACAGAAGGGCACCGAGAAGCTTTGTAAAAATTCTTGGAGCTGTAGCTAGGCCAAACGGCAGAGCCACAAACTGGTAATGCTTGTCCAGGAAAGAGAATCTCAGAAACTGATAGTGAGCTGGATGAATCGGAATATGCAGATATGCATCCTGTAAATCTATTGTAGACATATAATGCCCTTGCTGAACAAAAGGCAGGATAGTCCTTACAGTTACCATTTTGAATGTTGGTATCCTTACATAACGATTCAATATTTTTAGATCCAGAACTGGTCTGAAGGAATTCTCCTTCTTTGGTACAATGAAGATATTTGAATAAAACCCCAGCCCCTGTTCCAGAACTGGAACTGGCATAATTACCCCAGCCAACTCTAGATCTGAAACACATTTCAGAAATGCTTGAGCTTTCACTGGGTTTACTGGGACACGGGAAAGAAAAAATCTCTTTGCAGGAGGTCTTATCTTGAAACCAATTCTGTACCCTTCTGAAACAATGTTCTGAATCCAAACATTGTGAACAGAATTGATCCAAATTTCTTTGATAAAACGTAATCTGCCCCCTACCAGCTGGGCTGGAATGAGGGCCGCACCTTCATGTGGACTTAGAAGCTGGCTTTGCTTTTCTAGAAGGCTTGGATTTATTCCAGACTGGAGATGTTTCCAAACTGAAACTGCTCCTGAGGATGAAGGATCAGGCTTTTGTTCTTTGTTGAAACGAAAGGAACGAAAACGATTATTAGCCCTGTTTTTACCCTTAGATTTTTTATCCTGTGGTAAAAAAGTTCCTTTCCCACCAGTAACAGTTGAGATAATAGAATCCAACTGAGAACCAAATAATTTATTACCCTGGAAAGAAAGGGAAAGTAGAGTCGATTTAGAAGACATATCAGCATTCCAAGTTTTAAGCCATAAAGCTCTTCTAGCTAAAATAGCTAGAGACATAAACCTGACATCAACTCTGATAATATCAAAAATGGCATCACAGATAAAATTATTAGCATGTTGAAGAAGAATAATAATATTATGAGAATCATGATCTGTTACTTGTTGCGCTAAAGTTTCCAACCAAAAATTTGAAGCTGCAGCAACATCAGCCAATGATATAGCAGGTCTAAGAAGATTACCTGAACACAGATAAGCTTTTCTTAGAAAGGATTCAATTTTCCTATCTAAAGGATCCTTAAAGGAAGTACCATCTGCCGTAGGAATAGTAGTACGTTTAGCAAGGGTAGAAATAGCCCCATCAACTTTAGGGATTTTGTCCCAAAACTCTAATCTGTCAGATGGCACAGGATATAATTGTTTAGAAGGAGTAAATGAATTACCCAAATTATTCCATTCTCTGGAAATTACTTCAGAAATAGCACCAGGAACAGGAAAAACTTCTGGAATAACCACAGGAGATTTAAAGACCTTGTCTAAACGTTTAGATTTAGTATCTAGAGGACCAGAATTCTCAATTTCTAATGCAATTAGGACTTCTTTAAGTAAAGAACGGATAAATTCCATTTTAAATAAATATGACGATTTATCAGCATCAACCTCTGAGACAGAATCCTCTGTATCAGAAGAATCATTAGAATCAGAATGATGATGTTCATTTAAAAATTCATCTGTATAAAGAGAAGTTTTAAAAGACTTTTTATGTTTACCAGAAGGAGGAATAACAGACATAGCCTTCTTAATGGATTCAGAAACAAAAATCTCTTATGTTATCAGGAACACTCTGAACATTAGATGTTGATGGAACTGCAACAGGTAATGGTACTTTACTAAAGGAAATATTTTCTGCATTAACAAGTTTGTCATGACATTTAATACAAACAACAGCTGGAGGAACAACTACCAAAAGTTTACAGCAGATACACTTAGCTTTGGTAGTTCCAGCACCAGGCAGCGATTTTCCAGTAGTATCTTCTGACTCAGTTGCAACGTGGGACATCTTGCAATATGTAATAGAAAAAACAACATATAAAGCAAAATTGATCAAATTCCTTAAATGACAGTTTCAGGAATTGGAAAAAATGCCAGTGAACAAGCTTCTAGCAACCAGAAGCAATAAATAATGAGACTTAAATAAAGTGGAGACAAAAATTGACGCCCACATTATTTGGCGCCTAAATGCTATTAGCGCAAAAAATGACGCCACATCCGGAACGCCGACATTTTTGGCGCGAAAAACGTCCGGCGACAAGTATGATGCCGGAAACAGAAAAAAAATTTTCGCGCCAAGAAAGTCCGCGCCAAGAATGATGCAATAAAATGAAGCATTTTCAGCCCCCGCGAGCCTAACAGCCCACAGGGAAGTCAAATTTTAAGGTAAGATAAAAATGATATATTCAAATGCATTATCCCAAATATGAAACTGACTGTCTGAAATAAGGAAATGTTGAACATCCTGAGTCAAGGCAAATAAATGTTTGAATACATATATTTAGAACTTTATAAAAAAGTGCCCAACCATAGCTTTAGAGTGTCACAGAAAATAAGACTTACTTACCCCAGGACACTCATCTACATGTTGTAGAAAGCCAAACCAGTACTGAAACGAAAATCAGCAGAGGTAATGGTATATATATATAAGAGTATATCGTCGATCTGAAAAGGGAGGTAAGAGATGAATCTCTACGACCGATAACAGAGAACCTATGAAATAGACCCCGTAGAAGGCGATCATTGAATTC
Organism: Bombina bombina; assembly: GCF_027579735.1. NCBI lineage: Eukaryota > Metazoa > Chordata > Amphibia > Anura > Bombinatoridae > Bombina > Bombina bombina. The sequence goes on along the minus strand of NC_069504.1, from coordinate 219,459,058 downwards.
AAACAGGCAATACTCTCCTCACATCCCTCTGACATTCACTGCACGCTGAGAGGAAAACCGGGCTCCAACCTGCTGCGGAGCGCATATCAACGTAGAATCTAGCACAAACTTACTTCACCACCTCCATAGGAGGCAAAGTTTGTAAAACTGATTTGTGGGTGTGGTGAGGGGTGTATTTATAGGCATTTTGAGGTTTGGGAAACTTTGCCCCTCCTGGTAGGAATGTATATCCCATACGTCACTAGCTCATGGACTCTTGCTAATTACATGAAAGAAATAGTATTCAGTTATATCAAACACCTTTAATGCACAATCTCGTTGTAGAATAAAAATAAAAACAACTGTGCCTTTAAAAAAATAAAATCTTTTGCACAGCACACTGTGCAAACAAAAACTCTTATAATTGTGGCTTTAAAAAATAAAAGTCGTGATTATACGTATCCCATGAACAGTTAACTTTTTAATGAAAACTGCACCCTCAAATTTAGACACCTCAAATTTAAACACCTCGCCACAGCTCTGCTGCGGCGCTTACCTGCCCCCCCTCTCTGAGACAAAAGAACGTCACCCGTGCAGCAGTGTCTAGACTGCCTGAGTTCTAACTACCCATGCGGTCCAGACAAAACACCGGAGTCAAGTATCCATCCGACTCCCAGGAAGACATTGCGCTGCTTCTACTTGCACGCGAAAAATTGCCCCACCCATCGCGGGCGTATCAGAGCGGAACTCCCGCACGGCTCATTACCATAGTTCTTTAATGCAAAAAACAAAAATGGAGCCGCCGGAGTAGCGTTGCACCTCATAAAAGTGCTCCACATTAAGCCAGTTCCCCTATTAATGTCACATCCTAACCATGTCGCAAGAGTATTAAAAATAAAGTGATCCGGAGTGCACTACTCCGATAAATCCCCAGCGTCAGCCCACACATGAAAGGGTTTAATAGCGTCATATTACTACCGCACTCCATATTTTCATTATGTCCCATAATGATAGCAGCCTTCAGACCCGAGAATAGTAGGGCACAGACATAGGCCAGCTTACAGAGAGAAAAGACAGTCCTTTCTGAGGTACTAAGTGTCACAGAAAATAAAAGACTGCACATACCTCCATGTTGAGTAACAACATGACTCGTCCCACACTGCAAGAGGTCCTTCATCTCCTCCAGGAATCTTTGGGAACAAACTGGGTCTTAGATAAAATTTGCTAAGACCATATTCATCAGGGCAGACCCTAATGGGAGTCACAGAGGAACGGATGTAATCTGCACAGACCCTATAGCTGTACCCTGAGTAAAATAGTACACACTGGCACCATTTGAAAATAAAAAACTCTTGATTGAAGAATCTAAACTAACACCTCACTTTACCTCGCTCCTATTACTAACACAGGCAAAGAGAATGACTGGAGTGGGAGGGAAGAGAGGAGCTATATATATATATATATATATATATATATATATATATATATATACAGCTCTGCTGTGGTGCTCTTTGCCTCCTCCTGCTGACCAGGAGGCGATATCCCATAAGTAAGGATGAAATCCGTGGACTCGTCATATCTTGTAAAAGAAATATCCTCTGAATCTGAAACTTCACCTTCAGATGCTAGAACGTTAACCTCCTCTTCCGATTGGGGAGAAGAGACTTCCGAAATAGCCACGACTGCATCAGAGACCTCGCTGACTGCAGGAATGGTCTTCCTTTTGTGATTGCCCTGCAACATGGGAAAGGCAGACAAGGTATCAGAGATAGTGGAAGACATGAGAGACGCTATGTCCTGTAATGAAATCCCAGAAGGGACTACAGCTGAAGCGCAGGGCACTGCTGGTGGGGGTGTTAATTTTTTGGGACACTTGAGGAGAAAGTTGCTGCATAAATTGACCCTCATCAGAAGACTCTTGGACAACATCTGCCTGAGAGGAGATTGGCTCAGTAAAAATTGTATCCCTAAAACTTACAGTCCTTTCAATACATGTAGGACAGAAGGGGATTGGTGGTTCCACATTTGCATCCAGACACAAAGCACATGTAACATATTGCACACCCTCTTGGTCCATCTTTTAACACAATTTATCAAATAATCAATAGAAAAAATTATAAATATTAACAAAAAAGAACTATAAAAAAAAGTTACTGTCCCTTTAAATATAAACGGTTTCACTATTTTTCTGCAAAGTGTCAGATTCTTTCCTTAAGAACAGCGGTTAGAAAATTGACTTAATAAATGAACCTCTGCACCGCAGCAGCCTGCTGAGGTGCTCCTACCGTGCTAAATGACACCGGATCCCCTGCTTATGATGATCTGTTCAGTCACACTGCCAGCAAATTTCGGAGCAGTCTCAACGTATCTGTACTAGAAGCGCTTGATCTTACACTGCATGCCGCTCCAGAACAAATAAACTTGCCCAGCCAAATGTTGCAGTAAACCTGACAGGAAAACAGTGCGCTACTGAAAAGGTGCGCAAATACAGTAAGTCCCGCCCATCATGGGTATACCAAAAGGCCAATGTCTCCCCTCCGGGAAAAGCAAAGTGAAACCACCAGAGCCCTCCACAAATAGTAAAAACAACATATCTCCAGCCCCTGTGCCTGCTATATGTCACTGCCCAAAACTTTCGCTTGAAAGTTTAAGAAGAGTCCCAACATATAAAGGATTTTACTAGGGTTGCACTGATACCGATACTAGTATCGGTATCGGTGCCGATACCAAGTATTTGCACGAGTACTTGTACTCATGCAAATGCACCGATACTTATACTGATACCTCCACTTCCTACCCATACGCTATCTTGTGGAGTTTTTTCAAACTGCAAGTTCCCATTTAATTTTAAGCTGTAGTGGAGACTCAACTAAAAATGGTTCACTTCTGTTCGGCCAATACAAATTGCTGTTGTATTGTATTATTGTAAGAGAAATCACTGTACCTCGTTCAGACAAACCCCTGAAGTACTGGGCAGATAATAAACTGAGATTTCCAGCTCTGACTAAAATGGCCCAAAATTATCTTTTTGCCCCATGCAGTAGTGCTGAAAGTGAAAGACTGTTCAGCTTAGCATCAAACGACATTACTGATAGCAGAAACAGACGTATAGCTGAACATACAGAGATGCTTCTGTTCCTTAAAAAGAACTTGCCACTAACTTTTGAAAAATGATTATAATTGCTAGATTGCCTGTTATACTGCTAGTTCTTATCTTGCACAATTATGCTCAAAACATACTGTACTCTGAGGAACATCCTTAGCTTATATAATTGCAGGAAGAGTGTTCATAGGAAAAATTAATTCCTATGAACACACATCTTACAATGATAGGACTAGATTTAGGTTACATTTGATATATAAGCTTTACCAATGCTCTGTTCACATTTCCAACTTAATAGCCTTTAATGGAGTTGGACATGCAATGAGAGCATTGGTAAAGCTTACCAGTCAAATGTAAGCTAGCCCATAGTGTTCCCCATGTTTAAACAGTGCACTGGTATATTTTTTACTGTATTGCACTTTTGGTTGGTTGTGATATTACATTTGTTATTTATTGTTGTTATTATGAATATATTTTAATGTAATATTTTTTATTTATAAACATGTTCTGTGAAATTTCTACGAGTTTTTACAACTTTATGACAACAAGCAAATAAAACAGTTATTATTTCATAATGTCTTTTGAGTAACAGTTCTTCATAATTATAAAGAAGCTATCTTAATTTATTAGTCGGTATTGTGCTTGGGACACTGTCACATGACTTAAAAAAGTATCGTAATTGGTATCGGCGAGTATTTAAAAAAAAGTATCGTACTTGTACTCAGTCTTAAAAAAATGGTATCGGTGCAACCCTAGATTTGCCATTAACCCCTTATGTTCCATAGTGCTATTTTTAAATAAATGTACTGAGTCTCCTTAGGTCCAAGAAAGGCAGCACTTACCTTAACCACTGCCTGGCAGGAAGGCAGTTCCCAAGCTTGAGAGGTCCTCTCCCTCACATTGGCCTAAGAAGGAAGCAAATGCTGAGTCAGTGAGTACCTCAGACTGAAGGATATAGGGCAGCACAAATATGGGAGGCACAGTGAGAATTATGTCCCACAAGTTCCCATTGCTCTAAAGTCACCAAAGCTCAACTGTAGAGACTGAACAAGGCTACACCCCAGGACAAAGTAGCACTACTTTAAAATAACATCTTGATTGAAGAATCTAAAACTAACACCTCACTTTACATCTTCCTATAACTAACGTAGGCAAAGAGATGACTGGGGTGGGAGGGAAGGGAGGAGCTATTTAACAGCTCTGCTGTGGTGCTCTTTGCCTCCTCCTGCTGACCAGGAGGTGAATATCCCATAAGTAATGAAGATGATCCGTGGACTCATCGTGTCTTTAAAAAGAAAAGGTTGTTATGTTCCGATATAGCCACGAGCCCAAGCGACACTACACATTAGCAGACAGAATCACAAACAAACATGATTTATGTCCCCCTGTTCAATACACCCCCTTCAGGAGATAACCCTTGATTCTGTAAGATAAAGCAGTCCCACAGAGACCCTGCTTCTTTGTTTACATTACACTTCACACAGAGTAAAATGAAACGATCTTACCGGAATCCACGCTGTGGAACAGGAACACGGCCTTTCAAGTGTGACAGATGGTAGCCTCGCTTCTGACATGGACTTGAGTGAACAAAGCAGGCAGCGAAACTCGTCAACGCTGATTGCTAAGGAGCTATTAATATGAGTTGGGATGGTTTCGCAGAAAGACTCTCCCTGCATCTCCGGACTCTAACTTTCATCCATGCTCTCACTGAGAGGTCGAAAGGACTACTTAAAACTCCAGTCCCATTTCGAAGAGTATTACCCTCCATAAGAGACTATCTTTAATCTTCCGACACTTCTCTGCCAACCTCCTGTGACGAAAGGCAAAGAATGACGGGGGATGAGGGAAGGTGGGGATGTATTTAAGCCTTTGGCTGGGGTTTCTTTGCCTCCTCCTGGTGGCCAGGTTCTGAATTCCAAAAAGAAATGAATGCAGCTGGACTCTCCCAGTTTATGAAGAAACAAAATTTATGCTAACCTGATAAATTTCTTTCTTTTGCGATGTACCAAGTCCACGGTTTCATCCTTACTTGTGGGATATTATCCTTCCTAACAGGAAGTGGCAAAGAGAGCACCCACAGCAGAGCTGTCTATATAGCTTCCCCCCTTAACTTCACCCCCCAGTCATTTGACCGAAGGCCAAGGAAGAAAAAGGAAAAACTATAAGGTGCAGAGGTGACTGAAGTTTTCAATAAAAAATAATTTCTGTCTTGAATAGGCGGGGCGGGCCGTGGACTCGGTACATCGCAAAAGAAAGAAATTTATCAGGTAAGAATAAATTTTGTTTTCTTTTGCAAGATGTACCGAGTCCATGGTTTCATCCTTACTTGTGGGATACCAATACCAAAGCTTTAGGACACGGATGAAGGGAGGGACAAGACAGGAACCTAAACGGAAGGCACCACTGCTTGCAAAACATTTCTCCCAAAAATAGCCTCCGAAGAAGCAAAAGTATCAAATTTGGAAAAGGTATGAAGCGAAGACCAAGTCGCAGCCTTACAAATTTGTTCAACAGAAGCATCATTTTTAAAAGCCCATGCGGAAGCCACCGCTCTAGTGGAGTGAGCTGAAATTCTTTCAGGAGGCTGCTGTCCAGCAGTCTCATAAGCCAAACGGATGACGCTTTTCAGCCAAAAGGAAAGAGAGGTAGACGTAGCCTTTTGACCTCTAAGCTTTCCAGAATAGACAACAAACAAAGAAGATGTTTGAAGAAAAACACAATTTATGCTTACCTGATAAATTTATTTCTCTTGTGGTGTATCCAGTCCACGGATCATCCATTACTTGTGGGATATTCTCCTTCCCAACAGGAAGTTGCAAGAGGATCACCCACAGCAGAGCTGCTATATAGCTCCTCCTCTAACTGCCATATCCAGTCATTCGACCGAAACTAGCCGAGAAAGGAGAAACCATAGGGTGCAGTGGTGACTGTAGTTTAAAATTTAAACCTGCCTTAAAAGGACAGGGCGGGCCGTGGACTGGATACACCACAAGAGAAATAAATTTATCAGGTAAGCATAAATTGTGTTTTCTCTTGTTAGGTGTATCCAGTCCACGGATCATCCATTACTTGTGGGATACCAATACCAAAGCTAAAGTACACGGATGAAGGGAGGGACAAGGCAGGTACTTAAACGGAAGGGACCACTGCCTGTAGAACCTTTCTCCCAAAAATAGCCTCCGAAGAAGCAAAAGTATCAAATTTGTAAAATTTTGAAAAGGTATGAAGCGAAGACCAAGTCGCCGCTTTGCAAATCTGTTCAACAGAAGCCTCATTTTTAAAGGCCCAGGTGGAAGCCACAGCTCTAGTAGAATGAGCTGTAATCCTTTCAGGGGGCTGCTGTCCAACAGTCTCATAGGCTAAGCGTATTACGCTCCGAAGCCAAAAAGAAAGAGAGGTTGCCGAAGCCTTTTGACCTCTCCTCTGACCAGAGTAAACAACAAACAGGGAAGATGTTTGACGAAAATCTTTAGTCGCTTGTAAGTAAAACTTTAAAGCACGGACTACGTCCAAATTATGTAAAAGACGTTCCTTCTTTGAAGAAGGATTAGGACACAATGATGGAACAACAATCTCTTGATTGATATTCTTGTTGGAAACTACCTTAGGTAAAAACCCAGGTTTTGTACGCAGAACTACTTTATCTGTATGGAAAATCAGATAAGGAAATAGCCATCAAAAACAGAACTTTCCAAGATAAAAGTTTGATATCAATGGAATGAAGGGGTTCAAACGAACTCCTTGAAGAACCTTAAGAACCAAGTTTAAGCTCCATGGAGGAGCAACCGGTTTAAACACAGGCTTAATTCTAACCAAAGCCTAACAAAATGCCTGGACATCTGGAACCTCTGCCAGACGCTTGTGCAAAAGGATAGACAGAGCAGAAATCTGTCCCTTTAAAGAACTAGCTGATAATCCTTTATCCAAACCCTCTTGGAGAAAGGACAATATCCTAGGAATCCTAACCTTACTCCATGAGTAATTCTTGGATTCACACTAATGAAGATATTTGCGCCATATCTTATGGTAGATTTTCCTGGTTACAGGCTTTCGTGCCTGTATTAAGGTATCAATGACTGACTCGGAGAAGCCACGCCTTGATAAAATCAAGCGTTCAATCTCCAGGCAGTCAGTCTCAGAGAAATTAGATTTGGATGATTGAAAGGACCTTGTAGTAGAAGGTTTTGTCTCAGAGGCAGAGGCCAAGGTGGAAAGGATGACATGTCCACCAGGTCTGCATACCAGGTCCTGCGTGGCCACGCAGGCGCGATCAAGATCACTGATACTCTCTCCTGTTTGATTTTGGCAATCAGTCGAGGGAGCAGAGGAAACGGTGGAAACACATAAGCCAGGTTGAAGAACCACGGTGCTGCTAGAGCATCTATCAGCGTCGCTTCTGGGTCCCTGGACCTGGATCCGTAACAAGGAAGCTTGGCGTTCTGGCGAGACGCCATGAGATCCAATTCTGGTGTGCCCCAACGATGAACCAATTGAGCAAACACCTCCGGATGGAGTTCCCACTCCCCCGGATGAAAAGTCTGACGACTTAGAAAATCCGCCTCCCAGTTCTCTACACCTGGGATATGGATCGCTGATAGATGGCAAGAGTGAGTCTCTGCCCAGAGAATTATCTTGGAGACTTCTAACATCGCTAGGGAGCTCCTGGTCCCCCCTTGCTGGTTGATGTAAGCCACAGTCGTGATGTTGTCCGACTGAAATCTGATGAACCTCAGGGTTGCTAACTGAGGCCAAGCTAGAAGAGCAATGAATATTGCTCTTAACTCCAGAATATTTATTGGGAGGAGTTTCTCCTCCTGAGTCCACGATCCCTGAGCCTTCAGGGAATTCCAGACTGCACCCCAACCTAGAAGGCTGGCATCTGTTGTTACAATTGTCCAATCTGGCCTGCGAAAGGTCATACCTTTGGACAGATGGACCCGAGATAGCCACCAGAGAAGAGAATCTCTGGTCTCTTGATCCAGATTTAGCAGAGGGGACAAATCTGTGTAATCCCCATTCCACTGACTGAGCATGCATAATTGCAGCGGTCTGAGATGTAGGCGCGCAAATGGCACTATGTCCATCGCCGCTACCATTAAGCCAATCACTTCCATGCACTGAGCCACCGAAGGACGCGGAATGTAGTGAAGAACACGGCAGGAATTTAAACCCTTGTGAGGGGTGATAGAGAACTCTTTCCCTCGTTCACTTTCCACCCATGCGACCTCAGAAATGCCAACACTATGTCCGTATGAGATTTGGCAATTTGGAAGTTTGACGCCTGTATCAGGATGTCGTCTAGATAAGGGGCCACTGCTATGCCCCGTGGTCTTAGGACCGCCAGAAGAGACCCCAGAACCTTTGTAAAAATTTTGGGGCTGTAGCTAACCCGAAGGGAAGAGCCACAAACTGGTAATGCCTGTCTAGAAAGGCAAACCTTAGGAACCAATGATGATCTTTGTGAATCGGTATGTGAAGGTAAGCATCCTTCAAATCCACTGTGGTCATGTACTGACCCTCCTGGATCATAGGTAGGATTGTCCGAATAGTTTCCATTTTGAACGATGGAACTCTGAGGAATTTGTTTAAGATCTTTAGATCCAAAATTGGTCTGAAGGTTCCCTCTTTTTTGGGAACCACAAACAGATTTGAATAAAATCCCTGTCCTTGTTCCATCTGTGGAACTGGATGGATCACTCCGATTATTAGGAGGTCTTGCACACAGCGTAAGAATGCCTCTTTCTTTATCTGGTTTACAGATAATCTCGAAAGGTGAAATCTCCCTTGTGGGGGGGAAGCTTTGAAGTCCAGAAGATATCCCTGAGATATGATCTCCAACGCCCAGGGATCCTGAACATCTCTTGCCCACGCCTGGGCGACGAGAGAAAGTCTGCCCCCTACTAGATCCGTTGCCGGATAGGGGGCCGTTCCTTCATGCTGTCTTAGAGGCAGCAGCAGGCTTTCTGGTCTGCTTGCCTTTGCTCCAGGCCTGGTTAGATTTCCAGGCTGGCTTGGATTGCGCAAAAGTTCCCTCTTGTTTTGTAGCAGAGGAAGTTGATGCTGCACCTGCCTTGAAGTTTCGAAAGGCACGAAAATTAGACTGTTTGGCCCTTGATTTGGCCCTGTCCTGAGGAAGGGTATGACCCTTACCTCCAGTAATGTCAGCAATAATTTCCTTCAAACCAGGCCCGAATAGGGTCTGCCCCTTGAAGGGAATGTTAAGTAATTTAGACTTTGACATCACGTCAGCTGACCAAGATTTAAGCCATAGCGCCCTATGCGCCTGGATGGCGAATCCAGAATTCTTAGCAGTTAGTTTAGTCAAATGAACAATGGCATCAGAAACAAAAGAATTAGCTAGCTTAAGTGTTCTAAGCTTGTCAAGTATTTCAGTCAATGGAGTATCTGTCTGAAAGGCCTCTTCCAGAGACTCAAACCAGAACGCCGCAGCAGCAGTGACAGGAGCAATGCATGCAAGGGGCTGCAGGATAAAACCTTGTTGAATAAACATTTTCTTAAGGTAACCTTCTAATTTTTTATCCATTGAATCTGAAAAAGCACAACTGTCCTCGACAGGGATAGTGGTACGCTTTGCTAAAGTAGAAACTGCTCCCTCCACCTTAGGGACCGTCTGCCATAAGTCCCGTGTGGTGGCGTCTATTGGAAACATTTTTCTAAAAATAGGAGGGGGGGGAAAACGGCACACCGGGTCTGTCCCACTCCTTAGTAATAATTTCTGTAAACCTTTTAGGTATTGGAAAAACGTCAGTACACACCGGCACCGCGTAGTATTTATCCAGTCTACACAATTTTTCTGGCACTGCAATTGTGTTAACGTCATTCAGAGCAGCTAAAACCTCTCCAAGCAACACCCAGAGGTTCTCAAGCTTAAATTTAAAAGTAGACATATCTGAATCAGGTTTCCCCGAGTCAGAGACGTCACCCACAGACTGAAGCTCTTCCTCAGCTTCTGCATATTGTGACGCAGTATCAGACATGGGCCTTAAAACGTCTGCATGCTCTGTATTACGTCTAACCCCAGAGCTATCGCGCTTTCCTCTGAATTCAGGCAGTCTGGCTAATACCGCTGACAGGGTATTATCCATGATTGCCGCCATGTCCTGCAAAGTAATCGCTATGGGCGTCTTTGATGTACTTGGCGCCATTTTAGCGTGAGTCCCTTGAGCGGGAGTCAAAGGGTCCGACACGTGGGGAGAATTAGTCGGCATAACTTCCCCCTCGTCAGAATCCTACGGTGATAATTCTTTTAAAGATAACAGCTGATCTTTATTGTTTAAAGTGAAATCAATACATTTAGTACACATTCTCCTATGGGGTTCCACCATGGCTTTTAAACATAATGAACAAGGAGTTTCCTCTATGTCAGACATGTTTATACAGACTAGCAATGAGACTAGCAAGCTTGGAAAACACTTTAAATCAAATTAACAAGCAATATAAAAAAACGTTACTGTGCCTTTAAGAGAAACAAATTTTGCCAAAATTTGAAATAACAGTAAAAAAAAAGGCAGTTAAACTAACGAAATTTTTACAGTGTATGTAACAAGTTAGCAGAGCATTGCACCCACTTGCAAATGGATGATTAACCCCTTAATACAAAAAACAGATTAACAAAACGAAAAATATGTTTTTTAAACAGTCATAACAACTGCCACAGCTCCTACTTTTGAAGCCTTTTGAGCCCTTCAGAGATGTCCTATAGCATGCAGGGGACTGCTGAGGGAAGCTGAATGTCACAGTTTGTAATTTTAACTGCACCATAGGTAACTTTTATACTATAACAGTGGAAAGCCTCAGGAAACTGTTTCTTGGCAAAAATAAAGCCAGCCATGTGGAAAAAACTAGGATCCAATAAGTTTTATCACCAAAGCATATATAAAAACGATTAAACATGCCAGCAAACGTTTTATATTGCACATTAATCAGAGTATATACCTCTGATAGCAAGCCTGATACTAGTAGCTATTAAATCACTGTATTTAGGCTTTTACTTACATTAATCCGGTATCAGCAGCATTTTCTAGCAAATTCCATCCCTAGAAAAACTTAACTGCACATACCTTATTGCAGGATACCCTGCACGCCATTCTCCCTCTGAAGTTACCTCACTCCTCAGACATATGTGAGAACAGCAGTGGATCTTAGTTACTTCTGCTAAGATCATAGAAAAACGCAGGCAGATTATTCTTCTAAATGCTGCCTGAGATAAAATAGTACACTCCAGTACCATTTAAAAACAATAAACTTTTGATTGAAGAAAAAACTAACTATATTTTACCACTTTCCTCTAACTACCTCCAGCTATGTTGAGAGCTTGCAAGAGAATGACTGGATATGGCAGTTAGGGGAGAAGCTATATAGATTTCTCTTGCAACTTCCTGTTGGGAAGGAGAATATCCCACAAGTAATGGATGATCCGTGGACTGGATACACCTAACAAGAGAAATCTTTGGTTGCCTGCAAATAAAACTTCAAAGTACGAACCACGTCCAAGTTGTGCAACAGACGTTCCTTCTTAGAAGGATTAGGACACAGAGAAGGAACAACAATTTCCTGATTGATATTCCTGTTAGTAACAACCTTAGGGAGGAACCCAGGTTTGGAACGCAAAACCACCTTATCAGCATGGAAAATAAGATAAGGCGAGTCACATTGTAATGCAGATAGTTCAGAAACTCTTCGAGCTGAAGAGATAGCAACTAGAAACAGAACTTTCCAAGATAGAAGCTTAATATCTATGGAATGCATGGCTTCAAACGGAACCCCCTGAAGAACTTTAAGAACTAAATTTAGACTCCATGGCGGAGCAACAGGTTTAAACACAGGCTTGATTCTAACTAAAGCCTGACAGAAAGCCCGAATGTCTGGGACATCTGCCAGACGTTTGTGCAATAGAATAGACAAAGCAGATATCTGTCCTTTTTAAGGAACTAGCTGACAATCCTTTCTCCAATCCCTCTTGGAGAAAAGACAAAATCCTAGGAATCCTGATCTAACTCCATGAGTAACCCTTGGATTCGCACCAAAAAAGATATTTACGCCATATCTTATGATAGATTTTCCTGGTGACAGGCTTTCGAGCCTAAATCAAGGTATCTATGACCAACTCAGAGAAACCCCGCTTTGATAAAATCAAGCGTTCAATCTCCAAGCAGTCAGTCAGTTGCAGAGAAATTAGATTTGGATGCTTGAATAGACTTTGAATGAAAAGGTCCTGCCTCAGTGGCAGAGATGACATGTCCACCAGGTCTGCATACCAAGTCCTGCGTGGCCACGCAGGTGCTATCAAAATCACCGAAGCTCTCTCCTGTTTGATTCTGGCAGAAGCGGAAGAAGAGGGAATGGTGGAAACACATAAGCCAGGTTGAACAACCAGGGTACTGCTAGAGCATCTATCAGTACTGCCTGAAGATCCCTTGACCTGGACCCGTAACGAGGAAGTTTGGCGTTCTGACGAGACGCCATCAGATCCAATCCTGGTGTGCCCCATAGCTGAACCAGTTGAGCAAACACCTCCGGATGGAGTTCCCACTCCCCAGGTTGAAAAGTCTGACGACTTAGAAAATCCCCCTCCCAGTTCTCTACCCCTGGGATATAGATTGCTGATAGATGGCAAGAGTGAGTCTCTGCCCATCGGATTATTCCGGAAACTTCTATCATCGCTAAGGAACTCCTTGTTCCCCCCTGATGATTGATATAAGCCACAGTCGTGATGTTGTCCGACTGAAATCTGATGAATCTGGCTGAAGCCAGCTGAGGCCACGCCTGAAAAGCATTGAAAATCGCTCTTAATTCCAGAATATTTATCGGTAGGAGGGCCTCCTCCTGAGTCCACAAACCCTGTGCTTTCAGGGAATTCCAGACTGCACCCCAGCCCAGTAGGCTGACATCTGTTGTCACTATAACCCACACTGGCCTGCGGAAGCACATTCCCTGGGACAGGTGATCCTGTGACAACCACCAAAGAAGAGAATCTCTGGTCTCCTGATCCAGATTTATCTGAGGAGATAAATCTGCATTATCCCCATTCCACTGTCTAAGCATGCATAGTTGCAGTGGTCTGAGATGTAAGCGAGCAAACGGAACTATGTCCATTGCCGCTACCATTAGTCAGATTACCTCCATACACTGAGCCACTGACGGCCGAGGAATGGAATGAATAGCTCGGCAGGTGGCTAAAATCTCAGAAATATTTTCATGTCTACCGAGTCTATCAGAGTCCCTAGGAATGAAACTCTTGTGAGAGGGGAAAGAGAACTCTTTTTTTGCGTTCACCTTCCACCCATGTGATCTTAGAAAGGCCAACACGAAGTCCGTGTGAGACTTGGCTAGTTGGAAAGTCGACGCTTGAATTAGGATGTCGTCTAGATAAGGCGCCACTGCTATGCCCCACGGCCTTAGGACCGCCAGAAGGGACCCTAGCACCTTTGTGAAAATTCTGGGAGCCGTGGCCAACCCGAAGGGAAGAGCCACAAACTGGTAATGCTTGTCCAGAAAGGCAAACCTGAGGAATTGGTGATGATCTTTGTGGACAGGAATGTGTAGATACGCATCCTTTAAATCCACGGTGGTCATATATTGACCCCTCCTGGATCCTTGGTAAAATAGTCCGAATGGTCTCCATCTTGAAGGATGGGACTCTGAGGAATTGGTTTAAGATCTTGAGATCTAGAATTGGTCTGAAGGTTCCCTCTTTTTTTGGGAACCACAAACAGATAGGAGTAGAACCCCTGCACCGTTTTTGGAACTGGGCAGATCACTCCCATGGTAAATATATCTTCTACACAGCGTAAGAACGCCTCTCTTTTTGTCTGGTTTACAGACAATTGAGAAAGATGGAATCTCCCTCTTGGGAGGATAATCTTTGAAATCTAGAAGATACCCCTGGGTTTCGATTTCTACAGCCAAGGAGTCCCAAACGTCTCTTGCCCAAGCCTGAGCAAAGAGAGAAAGTCTGCCCCCTACTAGATCCGCTCCCGGATCGGGGGCTACCCCTTCATGCTGTCTTGGTGGCAGCAGCAGCAGGCTTCTTGGCCTGTTTACCTTTTGTTCCAAGCCTGGTTAGGTCTCCAGACTGACTTGGATTGAGCAAAGTTCCCCTCTTGCCTTGCAGCAGGGGAAGAGGAAGCGGGACCACCATTGAAGTTTCGAAAGGAACGAAAATTATTTTGTTTGGTCCTCATCTTATTTGACTTATCCTGAGGGAGGGCATGACGCTTCCCTCCAGTGATATCTGAAATAATCTCTTTCAGTTCAGGCCGAATAGGGTCTTACCCTTGAAAGGGATGGTCAAAAGCTTAGATTTTGATGACACATCAGCCGACCAGGACTTAAGCTATAACGCTCTACGCGCTAAAATGGCAAAACCTTATTTTTTTAACGCTAATTTAGCCAGATGAAAAGCGGCGTCTGTAATGAAAGAATTAGCTAGCTTAAGAGTCCTAATTCTATCCAGAATATCATCTAATGGGGTCTCCACCTGAAGAGCCTCTTCCAGAACCTCGAACCAAAAGGCAGCTGCAGTGGTTACAGGAACAATGCATGCTATAGGCTGGAGAAGAAAACCCTGATGAACAAAAATTTTCTTTAGGAGACCCTCTGATTTTTTTATCCATAGGATCTTTGAAAGCACAACTGTCCTCAATAGTAATAGTTGTACGCTTAGCCAGAGTAGAAATTGCTCCCTCCACCTTAGGGACCGTCTGCCACTAATCCCGCATGGTGTCGGATATGGGAAACATCTTCTTAAAAATAAGAGGGGGAGCGAACGGAATACCTGGTCTATCCCACTCCTTAGTAAAAATGTCCGAAATCCTCTTAGGGACCGAAAAACATCAGTGTAGACAGGAACCTCTAAATATGTGTCCATTTTACAGAATTTCTCTGGAACTACAATAGGGTCACAATCATCCAGAGTCGCTAAAACCTCCCTGAGCAATAAGCGGAGGTGTTCTAGCTTAAATTTAAATGCCCTCATATCTGAATCTGTCTGAGGGAACATCTTTCCTGAATCAGAAATCTCTCCCTCAGACAGCAAATCCCTCATCCCTATCTCTGAACATTGTGAGGGTACATCAGATACGGCTACTAAAGCGTCAGAAGGCTCAGCATTTGTTCTTAACCCAGAGCTACTGCGCTTCCCTTGCAACCCAGGCAGTTTAGATAAAACCTCTGTGAGGGTAGAATTCATAACTGTGGCCATATCTTGCAAGGTGAAAGAATTAGACGCACTAGAGGTACTTGGCATCGCTTGTGCGGGCGTCACTGGTTGTGACACTTGGGGAGAACTAGATTTCCTTCTGTCTGAGAATCATCCAGTGCTAAACTCTTATAAGTCAAAATATGCTGTTTGCAATTTATAGACATATCAGTACAAGTGGGACACATTCTAAGAGGGGGTTCCACAATGGCTTCTAAACATATTGAGCAAGGACTTTCCTCAATGTCAGACATGTTTTTACAGGCTAGTAATGAGACAAGCAAGCTTGGAAAACACTTTATTCAGTGAAAAAACAACAATTTTAAAAAACGGTACTGTGCCTTTAAGAGAAAAACATAATTTATGTAAGAATTTACCTGATAAATTCATTTCTTTCATATTGGCAAGAGTCCATTAGCTAGTGACGTATGGGATATACATTCCTACCAGGAGAGCAAAAGTTTCCCAAACCTCAAAATGCCTATAAATACACCCCCCACCACACCCACAATTCAGTTTAACGAATAGCCAAGAAGTGGGGTGATAAGAAAGGAGCAAAAGCATTAACAAGGAATTGGAATAATTGTGCTTTATACAAAAAAATCATAACCACCATAAAAAAGGGTGGGCCTCATGGACTCTTGCCAATATGAAAGAAATGAATTTATCAGGTAAATTCTTACATAAATTATGTTTTCTTTCATGTAATTGGCAAGAGTCCATGAGCTAGTGACGTATGGGATAGCAAATACCCAAGATGTGGAACTCCACGCAAGAGTCACTAGAGAGGGAGGGATAAAAATAAAGACAGCCAATTCCGCTGAAAAATAAATCCACAACCCAAATCAAAAGTTTTTATCTTTATAATGAAAAAAAAAAAATGAAATTATAAGCAGAAGAATCAAACTGAAACAGCTGCCTGAAGTATTTTTCAACCAAAAACTGCTTATGAAGAAGAGAAAACATCAAAATGGTAGAATTTAGTAAAAGTATGCAAAGAAGACCAAGTTGCTGCTTTGCAAATCTGATCAACAGAAGCTTCATTCTTAAAAGCCCAGGAAGTAGAAACTGACCTAGTAGAATGAGCCGTAATCCTCTGAGGCGGAGATTTACCCAACTCCAAATAAGCATGATGAATTAAAAGCTTTAACCAAGATGCCAAAGAAATGGCAGAAGCCTTCTGACCTTTCCTAGAACCAGAACAGATAACAAATAGAATAGAAGTCTTTCTGAAATCTTTAGTAGCTTCAACATAATATTTCAAAGCTCTTACCACATCCAAAGAATGTAAAGATCTCTCCAGAGAATTCTTAGGATTAGGACACAACGAAGGGACAACAATTTCTCTACTAATGTTGTTGGAATTCACAACTTTAGGTAAAAATTTAAATGAAGTCTGCAAAACAGCCTTATCCTGATGAAAAATTAGAAAAAACAGAATTTATGCTTACCTGATAAATTACTTTCTCCAACGGTGTGTCCGGTCCACGGCGTCATCCTTACTTGTGGGAATATCTCTTCCCCAACAGGAAATGGCAAAGAGTCCCAGCAAAAGCTGTCCATATAGTCCCTCCTAGGCTCCGCCCACCCCAGTCATTCGAACGACGGACAGGAGGAAAAAACAGGAGAAACTATAGGGTGCCGTGGTGACTGTAGTTAGAGAAAATAATTAATCAAACCTGATTAAAAAACCAGGGCTGGCCGTGGACCGGACACACCGTTGGAGAAAGTAATTTATCAGGTAAGCATAAATTCTGTTTTCTCCAACATTGGTGTGTCCGGTCCACGGCGTCATCCTTACTTGTGGGAACCAATACCAAAGCTTTAGGACACGGATGAAGGGAGGGAGCAAATCAGGTTACCTAAACAGAAGGCACCACGGCTTGCAAAACCTTTCTCCCAAAAATAGCCTCCGAAGAAGCAAAAGTATCAAATTTGTAAAATTTGGCAAAAGTGTGCAGTGAAGACCAAGTCGATGCCTTACATATCTGATCAACAGAAGCCTTGTTCTTGAAAGCCCATGTGGAAGCCACAGCCCTAGTAGAGTGAGCCGTGATTCTTTCAGGAGGCTGCCGTCCGGCAGTCTCGTAAGCCAATCGGATGATGCTTTTAAGCCAAAAGGAAAGAGGTAGAAGTCGCTTTTTGACCTCTCCTTTTACCAGAATAGACGACAAACAGAGAAGATGTTTGTCTGAACTCTTTTGTAGCTTCTAAATAGAATTTTAGAGCACGGACTACATCTAAATTGTGTAACAAACGTTCCTTCTTTGAAACTGGATTCGGACACAAAGAAGGTACAACTATCTCCTGGTTAATATTTTTATTGGAAACAACCTTTGGAAGAAAACCAGGCTTAGTACGCAAAACAACCTTATCTGAATGGAACACCAGATAGGGCGGAGTACACTGCAGAGCAGATAACTCAGAAACTCTTCTAGCAGAAGAAATAGCAACCAAAAACAAAACTTTCCAAGATAACAACTTAATATCTATGGAATGTAAAGGTTCAAACGGAACCCCTTGGAGAACTGAAAGAACTAGATTTAGACTCCAGGGAGGAGTCAAAGGTCTGTAAACAGGCTTGATCCTAACCAGAGCCTGAACAAATGCTTGAACATCTGGCACAGCTGCCAGTCGTTTGTGTAACAAGACAGATAAAGCAGAAATCTGTCCCTTTAGAGAACTCGCTGATAATCCCTTATCCAAACCTTCCTGAAGAAAGGAAAGGATCCTAGGAATTTTGATCTTACTCCATGAGAATCCCTTGGATTCACACCAACAGATATATCTTTTTCATATCTTATGGTAAATTTTTCTAGTTACAGGTTTTCTGGCTTGTACCAGAGTATCTATTACAGAATCTGAAAACCCACGCTTAGATAAAATCAAGCGTTCAATTTCCAAGCCGTCAGCTGGAGGGAAACTAGATTTGGATGTTCGAATGGACCTTGTACTAGAAGATCCTGTCTCAACGGTAGCTTCCATGGTGGAGCCGATGACATATTCACCAGGTCTGCATACCACGTCCTGCGTGGCCACGCAGGAGCTATCAAGATCACCGAGGCCCTCTCCTGCTTGACCCTGGCTACCAGCCTGGGAATGAGAGGAAACGGTGGAAACACATAAGCTAGGTTGAAGGCCCAAGGCGCTCTAATGCATCCACTAGAGTCGCCTTGGGATCCCTGGATCTGGACCTGTAGCAAGGAACCTTGAAGTTCTGACGAGACGCCATCAGATCCATGTCTGGAATGCCCCATAATTGAGTCAACTGGGCAAATATCTCCGGGTGGAGTTCCCACTCCCCCGGATGGAATGTCTGACGACTCAGATAATCCGCCTCCATGTGGATCGCAGATAGGTGGCAGGAGTGATCCTCCGCCCATTTTATGATTTTGGTCACTTCTCTCATCGCCAGGGAACTCCTTGTTCCCCCCTGATGGTTGATGTAAGCAACAGTCGTCATGTTGTCTGATTGGAATCTTATGAATCTGGCCTTTGCTAGTTGAGGCCAAGCCCTGAGAGTATTGAATATCGCTCTCAGTTCCAGAATGTTTATCGGGAGAAGAGACTCTTCCCGAGACCATAGCCCCTGAGCTTTCAGGGAGTCCCAGACCGCGCCCCAGCCCACTAAACTGGCGTCGGTCGTGACGATGACCCACTCTGGTCTGCGGAAGCTCATTCCCTGGGACAGGTGGTCCAGGGTTAGCCACCAACGGAGTGAGTCTCTGGTCTTCTGATCTACTTGAATCACTGGAGACAAGTCTGTATAGTCCCCATTCCACTGTTTCAGCATGCACAGTTGTAATGGTCTTAGATGAATTTGCGCAAAAGGAACTATGTCCATTGCTGCAACCATCAATCCTACCACTTCCATGCACTGAGCTACGGAAGGACGAGGAATAGAATGAAGAACTTGACAAGCGTTTAGAAGTTTTGACTTTCTGACTTCTGTCAGAAAAATCCTCATTTCTAAAGAATCTATTATTGTTCCCAAGAAAGGAACTCTTGTCGACGGAGACAGGGAACTTTTTTCTATGTTCACCTTCCATCCGTGAGATCTGAGAAAGGCTAGAACGATGTCTGTGTGAGCCTTTGCCTTTGAAAGAGACGACGCTTGTATTAGAATGTCGTCCAAGTAAGGTACTACTGCAATGCCCCTTGGTCTTAGAACCGCTAGAAGGGACCCGAGTACCTTTGTGAAAATCCTTGGAGCAGTGGCTAATCCGAATGGGAGGGCCACAAACTGGTAGTGTTTGTCCAGAAAGGCGAACCTTAGGAACTGATGATGATCCTTGTGGATAGGAATATGTAGATACGCATCCTTTAGATCCACGGTAGTCATAAATTGACCTTCCTGGATTGTAGGTAGAATCGTTCGAATGGTTTCCATTTTGAACGATGGTACTCTGAGAAATTTGTTTAGGATCTTTAAATCCAGAATTTGTCTGAAAGTTCCCTCTTTTTTGGGAACTACAAACAGATTTGAGTAAAATCCCATCCCCTGTTCCGCCTTTGGAACTGGGTGTATCACTCCCATTTTTAACAGGTCTTTTACACAATGTAAGAATGCCTGTCTCTTTATTTGGTTTGAGGATAAGTGAGACATGTGGAACCTTCCCCTTGGGGGTAGTTCCTTGAATTCCAGAAGATAACCCTGAGAGACTATTTCTAGTGTCCAGGGATCCTGAACATCTCTTGCCCAAGCCTGAGCAAAGAGAGAGAGTCTGCCCCCTACTAGATCCGGTCCCGGATCAGGGGCTACTCCTTCATGCTGTTTTGTTAGCAGCAACAGGCTTCTTGGCCTGCTTACTCTTGTTCCAGCCTTGCATCGGTTTCCAGGCTGGTTTGGTTTGTGAAGCATTACCCTCTTGTTTAGAGGATGCGGAATTAGAGGCCGGTCCATTCCTGAAATTGCGAAAGGAACGAAAATTAGACTTATTCTTGGCTTTGAAAGGCCTATCTTGCGGGAGGGCGTGGCCCTTTCCCCCAGTGATGTCTGAGATAATCTCTTTCAATTCTGGCCCAAAGAGAGTTTTACCCTTGAAGGGGATATTAAGCAATTTTGTCTTGGAAGATACATCCGCTGACCAAGACTTTAGCCAAAGCGCTCTGCGCGCCACAATTGCAAACCCTGAATTTTTCGCCGCTAATCTAGCTAATTGCAAAGCGGCATCTAAAATAAAAGAATTAGCCAACTTGAGTGCGTGAACCCTGTCCATAACCTCCTCATACAGAGTCTCTCTACTGAGCGACTTTTCTAGTTCCTCGAACCAGAACCACGCTGCTGTAGTGACAGGAACAATGCACGAAAATGGGTTGCAGGAGGTAACCTTGCTGTACAAAAATCTTTTTAAGCAAACCCTCCAATTTTTTATCCATAGGATCTTTGAAAGCACAATTATCCTCGATAGGGATAGTAGTACGCTTGGCTAGTGTAGAAACTGCCCCCTCGACCTTAGGGACTGTCTGCCATAAGTCCTTTCTGGGGTCGACCATAGGAAATAATTTCTTAAATATAGGAGGGGGGACAAAAGGTATGCCGGGCTTCTCCCACTCCTTATTCACTATGTCCGCCACCCGCTTGGGTATAGGAAAAGCGTCGGGGTGCACCGGAACCTCTAGGAACTTGTCCATCTTGCATAATTTTTCTGGAATGACCAGGTTGTCACAATCATCCAGAGTAGATAACACCTCCTTAAGCAGTGCGCGGAGATGCTCTAATTTAAATTTAAATGTCACAACATCAGGTTCATCCTGTTGAGAAATTTTTCCTGAATCTGAAATTTCCCCATCTGACAAAACCTCCCTCATGGCCCCTTCAGATTGGTGTGAGGGTATGACAGAGCAATTATCATCAGCGCCCTCTTGCTCTTCAGTGTTTAAAACAGAGCAATCGCGCTTTCTCTGATATGCAGGCATTTTGGATAAAATATTTGCTATGGAGTTATCCATTACTGCCGTCAATTGTTGCATAGTAATAAGCATTGGCGCGCTAGAAGTACTAGGGGCCTCCTGCGTGGGCAAAACTGGTGTAGACACAGAAGGAGATGACATAGAGCTATGTCTACTCCCTTCATCTGATGAATCATCTTGGGCAACCTTACTATCTGTGGCAGTACTGTCCTTACTTTGTTTTGGACGCTATGGCACAATTATCACACAATTTTTAAGGGGGGGACACATTGATCTTCAAACATATAGAACATAGCTTATCTGAAGGTGCAGACATGTTAAACAGGCTTAAACTTGTCAATAAAGTACAAAAACCGTTTTAAAACAAAACCGTTTTAAAACAAAACCGTTACTGTCTCTTTAAATTTTAAACAGTGCACACTTTATTACTGAATATGTGAAAAAGTATGAAGGAATTGTTCAAAATTTACCAAATTTTCACCACAGTGTCTTAAAGCATTAAAAGTATTGCACACCAATTTTCAGAGCATTAACCCTTAAAATAAAGAAACCGGAGCCTGTTACAGTTTTAACCCCTCTACAGTCCCAGCTACAGCCTTTGCTGCGACTTTACCAAACCCAGGGGGGAATACGATACCAAAAGAAGCCTTCTAGGAACTTTTCCAACCACTTTCAGATCCACACACATGCATCTGCATGTCTTGCTCCCAAAAATAACTGCGCAGTAATGGCGCGAAAATGAGGCTCAGCCTACAACTGGGAAGACCCTTCCTGACTGGAAAGGTGTCTAACTCAGTGCCTGACATTAAAAAACGTTCCCCAAGCTTATAAGTGTGAATTTCAAACATAAATATGTATAAAATGCTCAAATAAAGCAATCGATTTTGCCCATAAAAGTGTCTACCAGTTTTACAGCCCATATTAAGCCCTTTATTCTGTTTGAGACTAAGAAACATGGCTTACCGGTCCCCATGAGGGGAAAATGACAGCCTTCCAGCATTACACAGTCTTGTTAGAAATATGGCTAGTCATACCTTAAGCAGAAAAGTCTGCTAACTGTTTCCCCCAACTGAAGTTACTTCATCTCAACAGTCCTATGTGGAAACAGCAAACGATTTTAGTTACTGCTGCTAAAATCATCTTCCTCTCACAAACAGAACTCTTCATCTTTTTCTGTTTCAGAGTAAATAGTACATACCAGCACTATTTTAAAATAACAAACTCTTTATAGTAGAATAAAAAACTACAACTAAACACCACATACTCTTAACCATCTCCGTGGAGATGTTGCCTGTGCAACGGCAAAGAGAATGACTGGGGTGGGCGGAGCCTAGGAGGGACTATATGGACAGCTTTTGCTGGGACTCTTTGCCATTTCCTGTTGGGGAAGAGATATTCCCACAAGTAAGGATGACGCCGTGGACCGGACACACCAATGTTGGAGAAAGGAGACTCACAAGAAAGAGCAGATAATTCAGAAACTCTTCTAGCAGAAGAAATGGCCAAAAGGAAAAATACTTTCCAAGAAAGTAATTTAATGTCAAGAGAATGCATAGGCTCAAACGGAGGAGCCTGTAAAGCCCTCAAAACCCTTATCTAAACCATACTGAAGAAACTGTAAAATTCTAGGAATTCTAAAAGAATGCCAAGAGAATTATTGAGAAGAACACCATGAAATGTAAGTCTTCCAAACTCTGTAATAAATCTTTCTAGATACAGATTTACGAGCCTGCAACATAGTATTAATCACCGAGTCAAAGAAACCTCTATGACTAAGCGTTCAATCTCCATACTTTCAAATTTAATGATTTGAGATCCTGATGGAAAAATGGGCCTTGAGATAGGTCTGGCCTTAACAGAAGTGGCCAAGGTTGGCAACTGGACATCCGAACAAGATCCGCATACCAAAACCTGTGAGGCCATGCTGGAGCCACCAGCAGTACAAATGAATGCTCCATTATGATTTTGGAAATCACTCTTGGAAGAAGAACTAGAGGCGGAAAGATATAAGCAGGTTGAAAACTCCAAGGAAGTGTCAAGGCATACACTGCTTCCGCCTGAGGGTCCCAGGACCAGGACAGATACCTGGGAAGTTTCCTG
This sequence comes from Bombina bombina, assembly GCF_027579735.1. Lineage (NCBI taxonomy): Eukaryota > Metazoa > Chordata > Amphibia > Anura > Bombinatoridae > Bombina > Bombina bombina. The sequence continues at coordinate 219,435,743 of NC_069504.1, read as the reverse complement.
TTTAGATGAGAAGCCATCAGATCTATTTCTGGAAGCCCCCACATCTGAACAATCTGAAAAAACACATCTGGTTGAAGAGACCACTCTCCCGGATGTAAAGTCTGGCGACTGAGATAATCCGCTTCCCAATTGTCTATACCTGGGATATGGACCGCAGAAATTAGACAGGATCTGGATTCCGCCCATGCAAGTATCTGAGATACTTCTTTCATAGCTTGAGGACTGTGAGTCCCACCTTGATGATTGACATATGCCACGGTTGTGACATTGTTTGTTTGAAAACAAATAAACGGTTCTTTCTCCCGAAGAGGCCAAAACTGAAGAGCTCTGAGAATCGCACGGAGTTCCAAAATATTGATTGGTAATCTCGCCTCTAGAGACTTCCAAACCCCCTGCGCTGTCAGAGATCCCCAGACAGCTCCCCAACCTGAAAGACTCGCATCTTTTGTGATCAGAGTCCAAGCTAGACGAACAAAAGAAGCCCCTTGAACTAAACAATGGTGATCTAACCAAGTCAGAGATAGTCGAACATTGGGATTTAAGAATATTAATTGTGATATCTTTGTATAATCCCTGCACCATTGGCTCAACATACAAAGCTGAAGAGGTCTCATGTGAAAACGAGCAAAGGGGATTGCGTCCGATGCTGCAGTCATGAGACCTAAAACCTCCATGCACATAGCTACTGAAGGGAATGATTGAAACTGAAGGTTTCGACAAGCTGAAATCAATTTCAGATGTCTTTTGTCTGTTAGAGACAAAGTCATGGATACTGAATCTATTTGGAATCCTAAAAAGGTTACCCTTGTCTGAGGAATCAAGGAACTTTTTGGTAAATTGATCCTCCAACCATGTCTTTGAAGAAACACTAGTTGATCTGTGTGAGATTCTGCAGAATGTAAAGACTGAGCAAGTACCAAGATATCGTCCAAATAAGGAAACACCGCAATACCCCGCTCTCTGATTACAGAGAGTAGGGCACCGAGAACTTTTGAAAAGATCCATGGAGCTGTTGCTAGGCCAAAAGGAAGAGCAACAAATTGGTAATGCTTGTCTAGAAAAGAGAATCTCAGGAACTGATAGTGATCTGGATGAATCGGAATATGAAGATATGCATCCTGTAAGTCTATTGTGGACATATAATGCCCTTGCTGAACAAAAACATAATTTATGCTTACCTGATAAATTCCTTTCTTCTGTTGTGTGATCAGTCCACGGGTCATCATTACTTCTGGGATATAACTCCTCCCCAACAGGAAATGCAAGAGGATTCACCCAGCAGAGCTGCATATAGCTCCTCCCCTCTACGTCAGTCCCAGTCATTCGACCAAGAATCAACGAGAAAGGAGTAACCAAGGGTGAAGTGGTGACTGGAGTATAATTTAAAAAATATTTACCTGCCTTAAAACAGGGCGGGCCGTGGACTGATCACACAACAGAAGAAAGGAATTTATCAGGTAAGCATAAATTATGTTTTCTTCTGTTATGTGTGATCAGTCCACGGGTCATCATTACTTCTGGGATACCAATACCAAAGCAAAAGTACACGGATGACGGGAGGGATAGGCAGGCTCATTATACAGAAGGAACCACTGCCTGAAGAACCTTTCTCCCAAAAATAGCCTCCGAAGAAGCAAAAGTGTCAAATTTGTAAAATTTGGAAAAAGTATGAAGCGAAGACCAAGTTGCAGCCTTGCAAATCTGTTCAACAGAGGCCTCATTCTTAAAGGCCCAAGTGGAAGCCACAGCTCTAGTGGAGTGGGCTGTAATTCTTTCAGGAGGCTGCTGTCCAGCAGTCTCATAGGCTAAACGTATTATGCTACGAAGCCAAAAAGAGAGAGAGGTAGCAGAAGCTTTTTGACCTCTCCTCTGTCCAGAATAAACGACAAACAGGGAAGAAGTTTGGCGAAAATCTTTAGTTGCCTGCAAGTAGAACTTGAGGGCACGAACTACATCCAGATTGTGTAGAAGACGTTCCTTCTTTGAAGAAGGATTTGGACACAGGGATGGAACAACAATCTCTTGATTGATGTTCCTGTTAGTGACTACCTTAGGTAAGAACCCAGGTTTAGTACGCAGAACTACCTTGTCTGAGTGAAAAATCAGATAAGGGGAATCACAATGTAAGGCTGATAACTCAGAAACTCTTCGAGCCGAGGAAATAGCCATTAAAAACAGAACTTTCCAAGATAACAATTTTATATCAATGGAATGAAGGGGTTCAAACGGAACACCCTGTAAAACGTTAAGAACTAAGTTTAAACTCCATGGCGGAGCAACAGCCTTAAACACAGGCTTGATCCTAGCTAGAGCCTGACAAAAGGCCTGGACGTCTGGATCTTCTGACAGACGCCTGTGTAACAAGATGGACAGAGCTGAAATCTGTCCCTTTAATGAGCTAGCTGATAAACCCTTTTCTAAGCCTTCTTGTAGAAAAGACAATATCCTAGCGATCCTAACCTTACTCCAGGAGTAACCTTTGGATTCGCACCAGTATAGATATTTCCGCCATATTTTATGGTAAATCCTTCTGGTAACAGGCTTCCTAGCCTGAATCAGGGTATCAATAACCGACTCAGAAAAACCACGTTTTGATAAAATCAAGCGTTCAATTTCCAAGCAGTCAGCTTCAGAGAAGTTAGATTTTGATGTTTGAATGGACCCTGTATCAGAAGGTCCTGTCTTAGAGGTAGAGACCAAGGCGGACAGGATGACATGTCCACTAGATCTGCATACCAAGTCCTGCGTGGCCATGCAGGTGCTATTAGAATTACTGATGCTCTCTCCTGTTTGATTTTGGCAATCAATCGAGGAAGCAGCGGGAAGGGTGGAAACACATAAGCCATCCCGAAGTTCCAAGGTGCTGTCAAAGCATCTATCAGAACTGCTTCCGGATCCCTGGATCTGGACCCGTAGCGAGGAAGTTTGGCGTTCTGGCGAGACGCCATGAGATCTATCTCTGGTTTGCCCCAACGTCGAAGTATTTGGGCAAAGACCTCCGGATGAAGTTCCCACTCCCCCGGATGAAAAGTCTGGCGACTCAAGAAATCCGCCTCCCAGTTCTCCACTCCCGGGATGTGGATTGCTGACAGGTGGCAAGAGTGAGACTCTGCCCAGCGAATTATCTTTGATACTTCCATCATTGCTAGGGAGCTTCTTGTCCCTCCCTGATGGTTGATGTAAGCTACAGTCGTGATGTTGTCCGACTGAAACCTGATGAACCCCCGAGTTGTTAACTGGGGCCAAGCCAGAAGGGCATTGAGAACCGCTCTCAATTCCAGAATGTTTATTGGCAGGAGACTCTCCTCCTGATTCCATAGTCCCTGAGCCTTCAGAGAATTCCAGACAGCGCCCCAACCTAGTAGGCTGGCGTCTGTTGTTACAATTGTCCAGTCTGGCCTGCTGAATGGCATCCCCCTGGACAGGTGTGGCCGATAAAGCCACCATAGAAGAGAATTTCTGGTCTCTTGATTTAGATTCAGAGTAGGGGACAAATCTGAGTAATCCCCATTCCACTGACTTAGCATGCATAATTGCAGCGGTCTGAGATGTAGGCGTGCAAAAGGTACTATGTCCATTGCCGCTACCATTAAGCCGATCACCTCCATGCATTGAGCTACTGACGGGTGTTGAATGGAATGAAGGACACGGCATGCGTTTTGAAGCTTTGTTAACCTGTCTTCTGTCAGGTAAATCTTCATTTCTACAGAATCTATAAGAGTCCCCAAGAATGGAACTCTTGTGAGAGGAAAGAGAGAACTCTTCTTTTCGTTCACTTTCCATCCATGCGACCTTAGAAATGCCAGAACTAACTCTGTATGAGACTTGGCAGTTTGAAAGCTTGAAGCTTGTATTAGAATGTCGTCTAGGTACGGAGCTACCGAAATCCCTCGCGGTCTTAGTACCGCCAGAAGGGCACCCAGAACCTTTGTGAAGATTCTTGGAGCCGTAGCCAATCCGAATGGAAGAGCTACAAATTGGTAGTGCCTGTCTAAGAAGGCAAACCTTAGGTACCGGTGATGATCTTTGTGGATCGGAATGTGAAGGTAAGCATCCTTTAAATCCACAGTGGTCATGTACTGACCCTCTTGGATCATGGGTAAAATTGTCCGAATAGTTTCCATTTTGAACGATGGAACTCTTAGGAATTTGTTTAGAATCTTTAAATCTAAGATTGGCCTGAAAATTCCCTCTTTTTTGGGAACCACAAACAGGTTTGAGTAGAACCCTTGTCCTTGTTCCGACCGCGGAACCGGATGGATCACTCCCATTAATAACAGATCTTGTACGCAGCGTAGAAACGCTTCTTTCTTTATCTGGTTTGTTGACAACCTTGACAGATGAAATCTCCCTCTTGGGGGAGATAATTTGAAGTCTAGAAGGTATCCCTGAGATATGATCTCTAGTGCCCAGGGATCCTGAACATCTCTTGCCCAGGCCTGGGCGAAGAGAGAGAGTCTGCCCCCCACTAGATCCGGTCCCGGATCGGGGGCTCTCGATTCATGCTGTCTTTGGGGCAGCAGCAGGTTTCCTGGCCTGCTTGCTCTTGTTCCAGGCCTGGTTAGGCTTCCAGCCTTGCCTGTAACGAGCAACAGCTCCTTCCTGTTTTGGTGCAGTGGAGGTTGATGCTGCTCCTGTTTTGAAATTCCGAAAGGGACGAAAATTAGACTGTCTAGCCTTAGCTTTGGCTTTGTCTTGGGGTAGGGCGTGGCCCTTACCTCCTGTAATGTCAGCGATAATTTCTTTCAAACCGGGCCCAAATAAAGACTGCCCCTTGAAAGGTATATTAAGTAATTTGGACTTAGAAGTAACATCTGCTGACCAGGATTTTAGCCACAGCGCCCTACGTGCCTGTATGGCGAATCCTGAGTTCTTAGCCGTAAGTTTGTGTTAAATGTACTACGGCCTCCGAAATGAAAGAATTAGCTAGTTTAAGGACTCTAAGCCTGTCCGTAATGTCGTCTAGCGTAGATGAACTAAGGTTCTCTTCCAGCGACTCAATCCAAAATGCTGCCGCAGCCGTAATCGGCGCGATACATGCAAGGGGTTGCAATATAAAACCTTGTTGAACAAACATTTTCTTAAGGTAACCCTCTAATTTTTTATCCATTGGATCTGAGAAAGCACAGCTATCCTCCACCGGGATAGTGGTACGCTTAGCTAAAGTAGAAACTGCTCCCTCCACCTTGGGGACCGTTTGCCATAAGTCCCGAGTGGTGGCGTCTATTGGAAACATCTTTCTAAATATTGGAGGGGGTGAGAACGGCACACCGGGTCTATCCCACTCCTTAGTAACAATTTCAGTTAGTCTCTTAGGTATAGGAAAAACTTCAGTACTCGCCGGTACCGCAAAGTATTTATCCAACCTGCACAGTTTCTCTGGTATTGCAACGGTGTTACAATCGTTGAGAGCTGCTAAGACCTCCCCTAGTAATACACGGAGGTTCTCCAATTTAAATTTAAAATTTGAAATATCTGAGTCCAATCTGTTTGGATCAGAACCGTCACCCACAGAATGAAGCTCTCCGTCCTCATGCTCTGCGAGCTGTGACGCAGTATCAGACATGGCCCTAGCATTGTCAGCGCACTCTGTTCTCACCCCAGAGTGATCACGCTTGCCTCTTAGTTCTGGTAATTTAGACAAAACTTCAGTCATAACAGTAGCCATATCTTGTAATGTTATCTGTAATGGCCGCCCAGATGTACTAGGCGCCATAATATCACGCACCTCCCGGGCGGGAGATGCAGGTACTGCCGCGTGAGGCGAGTTAGTCGGCATAACTCTCCCCTCGCTGTTTGGTGAAATTTGTTCACATTGTACAGATTGACTTTTATTTAAAGTAGCATCAATACAGTTAGTACATAAATTTCTATTGGGCTCCACCTTGGCATTGGAACAAATGACACAGATATCTTCCTCTGAGTCAGACATGTTTAACACACTAGCAAAAAAACTTACAACTTGGTTATAATCTTTTTTAGCAAAAACGTACTGTGCCTCAAAGAGGTACTAAACGATTAAATGACAGTTGAAATAATGAACTGAAAAACAGTTATAGCATCAAACTTTAAGACAACACAACTTTTAGCAAAGGTTTGTTCCCATTAGAAAAATAACAATAATTAAATTTGACATAAAAAATACAAGCAACGTTTTTATTCACAGTCACTATAAGAATTCTCACAGCTCTGCTGAGAGAATTTACCTCCCTTAAAAGAAGTTTGAAGACCCCTGAGATCTGTCAGAGATAAACCGGATCATGCAGGAAATATAAAAGTAACTGACTGGAATTTTTTGATGCGTAGCAAAGAGCGCCAAAAACGGCCCCTCCCTCTCCCACACAGCAGTGAAGAGAAACGAAACTGTCACAAATAAAAGCAAAAAAGGCTGCCAAGTGGAAAATAATGCCCAAATATTTATTCACACAGTACCTCAGCAATGTAAACGATTCTACATTCCAGCAAAAACGTTTAACATGATAAATAGTTATTAAAAGGATTAGTGACCTTTAACAGAGTAGTTCCGGTGAAATACCATCCCCAGAATACTGAAGTGTATACATACATGTCATTTTAACGGTATGGCAGGATTTTCTCATCAATTCCATTCAGAAAATAAAAACTGCTACATACCTCAATGCAGATTCATCTGCCCGCTGTCCCCTGATCTGAAGCCTTTACCTCCCTCAGATGGCCGAGAACAGCAATATGATCTTAACAACTCCGGTTAAAATCATAGTAAAAAACTCTGGCAGATTCTTCCTCAAACTCTGCCAGAGAAGTAATAACACGCTCCGGTGCTATTGTAAAATAACAAACTTTTGATTGAAGTCATAAAAACTAAGTATAATCACCATAGTCCTCTCACACATCCTATCTAGTCGTTGGGTGCAAGAGAATGACTGGGACTGACGTAGAGGGGAGGAGCTATATGCAGCTCTGCTGGGTGAATCCTCTTGCATTTCCTGTTGGGGAGGAGTTATATCCCAGAAGTAATGATGACCCGTGGACTGATCACACATAACAGAAGAAAGGCAGAATAGTCCATATAGTCCCCATCTTGAATGTTGGTATTCTTACACAACGATTCAAAATTTTTAGATCCAGAACTGGTCTGAAAGAATTCTCCTTCTTTGGAACAATGAAAAGATTTGAATAAAACCCCAGACCCCGTTCCTGAAAAGGATACCTCTAGGTCTGAAACACACTTCAGGAAAGCCTGAGCCTTTACTGGGTTCACTAGAATGCGTGAGAGAAATTTTTTTCTCACAGGCTGTCTTACTTTTAAACCTATTCTGTACCCTTGAGAAATAATGTTCTGAATCCAATGATTTCGGATTGAATTAATCCAAACATCCTTGTAAAATCTTAGTCTGCCCCCTACCAGCTGCACTGGAATGAGGGCCGCACCTTTATGCGGACTTGGGGGCTAATTTTGATTTCTTAAATGGGTTGGATTTATTCCAGACTGGAGAAGGCTTCCAATTAGAAACTGTTCCCTTAGGGGAAGGGTCAGATTCCTGTTCCTTATTTTGACGAAAGGAACGAAAACGGTTAGCAGCCCTAAATTTACCCTTAGATTTTTTTATCTTGAGGCAAAAAAGCTCTCTTCCCCCCAGTAACAGTTGAAATAATAGAATCCAACTAAGAACCAAATAATTTATTACCTTGGAAAGAGAGAGATAGCAACGTTGATTTAGAAGTCATATCAGCATTCCAAGATTTAAGCCATAAAGTTCTTCTAGCTAATATAGCTAAAGACATATATCTTACATCAATTCTAATGATATCAAAAATGGCATCACAAATGAAATTATTAGCATGTTGAATTAACTTAACAATATATACACATTATGATCTGGTACTTGTTGTGCTAAAGTTTCCAACCAAAAGGTTGAAGCAGCAGCAACATCAGCCAAAGAAATAGCAGGCCTAAGAAGATGACCTGAACATAAATAAGCCTTTCTTAGAAAAGATTCAAGTTTCCTATCTAAAGGATCTTTAAAAGAAGTACTATCTGCCGTAGGAATAGTAGTACGTTTAGTAAGAGTAGAGATGGCCCCATCAACTTTGGGGATCTTTTCCCAAAACTCCAATCTATAAGTTGGCAAAGGATACAGTTTCTTAAACCTTGAAGGAGGAGTAAAAGAAGTACCCAGTCTATTCCATTCCCTAGAAATTACATCTGAAATAGCATCAGGAACTGGAAAAACCTCTGGAATAACTACATGAGGTTTAAAAACCGAATTTAAACGTTTACTGGTTTTAATATCAAGAGGACTAGTCTCCTCCATATCTAATGCAATCAACACCTCTTTTAATAAGGAACGAATATACTCCATTTTAAATAAATATGAGGATTTGTCAGTGTCAATATCTGAGGTAGAATCTTCTGAACAAGATAGATCCTCATTAGAGATAGATAAATCAGAATGCTGTTGGTCATTTAAAAATTCATCAAATTTATGAGAAGTTTTAAAAGACCTTTTACGTTTATTAGAAGGTGGTATGACAGACAAAGCCTTCTGAATGGAATTAGAAACAAATTTCTCTTACATTAACAGGAATATCCTGAACATTAGATGTTGAAGGAACAACAACCGGTAATGGATTATTACTAATGGAAAACATAATTTATGTAAGAACTTACCTGATAAATTCATTTCTTTCATATTGGCAAGAGTCCATGAGCTAGTGACGTATGGGATATACATTCCTACCAGGTGGGGCAAAGTTTCCCAAACCTCAAAATGCCTATAAATACACCCCCACCACACCCACAATTCAGTTTAACGAATAGCCAAGAAGTGGGGTGATAAGAAAGGAGCGAAAGGAATTGGAATAATTGTGCTTTATACAAAAAAATCATAACCACCACAAAAAGGTTGGGCCTCATGGACTCTTGCCAATATGAAAGAAATGAATTTATCAGGTAAGTTCTTACATCAATTATGTTTTCTTTCATGTAATTGGCAAGAGTCCATGAGCTAGTGACGTATGGGATCGCAAATACCCAAGATGTGGAACTCCACGCAAGAGTCACTAGAGAGGGAGGGATAAAAATAGACAGCCAATTCCGCTGAAAAATTAATCCACAACCCAAATCAAAAGTTTTTATCTTTATAATGAAAAAAAAAATGAAATTATAAGCAGAAGAATCAAACTGAAACAGCTGCCTGAAGTACTTTTCTACCAAAAACTACTTCTGAAGAAGAGAAAACATCAAAATGGTAGAATTTAGTATAAGTATGCAAAGAAGACCAAGTTGCTGCTTTGCAAATCTGATCAACAGAAGCTTCATTCTTAAAAGCCCAGGAAGTAGAAACTGACCTAGTAGAATGAGCCGTAATCCTCTGAGGCAGGGATTTACCCGACTCCAAATAAGCATGATGAATCAAAAGCTTTAACCAAGATGCCAAAGAAACATAATTTATGCTTACCTGATAAATTTATTTCTCTTGTGATGTATCAAGTCCACGGATTCATCCTTACTTGTGGGATATTCTCCTTCCCTACAGGAAGTGGCAAAGAGAGTACCCACAGCAGAGCCGTCTATATAGCTCCTCCCTTAGCTTCACCCCCCAGTCATTTGACCGAAGGCTAGGAAGAAAAAAGGAGAAACTATAGGGTGCAGTGGTGAGTGAAAGTAAAGTTAAAATAAAAATATACCCGTATTGTGCCGCATATAGGCCGCATCTGATTATAGGCCGCACCCTTAAAGTTTGGGTGCCATTTTGAAGAAATAAAACATTTAAAGAAAACACACACAATGTGCAAGCAATGAGTCCCAATGCAGGGTGTCAGCTCCCAGGGGATACTTTTACACTTCTCCAAGTGTATAAAAAAAAGAAAAACAAGGAAAGATGCTGCACTCCTCAGTAATTTCAAATGTCAAAAAAACCTTTATTCAGCCATTAAAGCTGTAATGGCTGAATAAAGGCTTTTTTTCACATTTGAAATTACCAGTACTAAGGAGTACAGCATCTTTCCTTTTTTTATTTTAACATATTAAATAATTTTGTATGTACTGGTACATTTTTAGCAGGTACGATGTGATGGGGATAAAAGCACTTTCTTACCTGACAATATCAGTAGCAAAACGGACTCATATGGGACATTGTGTGCTCCACTCACTTCCTCCCTCATAAGCCCAAGCTCCGAATTACACTGTGCTCAGCACAGTAGTACACAGCATTACCGCATCATTACACACCTTCACAGTGGCGGCTCCTGCATATGAGCGTCCTGCTCATTATCCAAACCAATTACCTTTGCAAAATGTTGCAAAACTATCCAACTCCAGCAAACTACAATCCCCATAAGGCCACAGGGTGCACCGGAAGTTCGGCTGTACTGCGCAAGTACAAATTTGCCGATAAGCACCCGATTATAGGCCGCACCCCGCATATAGGCCGCACTGCACATTTAAAGCTACAAATCAAGGGAAAAAAGTGCGGCCTATATGCGGAACAATACGGTATATGCCTGTCTTAAAAAACAGGGTGGGCTGTGGACTCGATACATCACAAGAGATGAAGGGAGGGACAAGACAGGTACCTTAAACGGAAGGCACCACTGCTTGCAGAACCTGTCTCCCAAAAATAGCCTCCGAAGAAGCAAAAGTATTGAATTTGTAAAATTTGGAAAAAGTATGAAGCGAAGACCAAGTCGCCACCTTACAAATTTGTTCAACAGAAGCCTCATTTTTAAAAGCCCATGTGGAAGCCACAGTTTTAGTAGAATGAGCAGTAATTCTTTCAGGAGGCTGCTGTCCAGCAGGCTCATAGGCCAAACAGATGATGCTTTTCAGCCAAAAGGAAAGAGGTAGCCGTAGCCCTTTGACCTCTCCGTTTACCAGAATAAACAACAAACAATGAAGATGTTTGACGGAAATCTTTAGTTGCTTGTAAGTAGAACTTTAAAGCTCGAACCACATCAAGATTGTGTAACAGACGTTCTTTCTTTGATGAAGGATTAGGACACAGAGAAGGAACAACAATCTCGATTGATATTCTTATTAGAAACAACCTTAGGAAGAAACCCAGGTTTGGTACGCAAAACCACCTTATCTGCATGGAAAACAAGGTAAGGGGAATCACATTGTAAAGCAGATAGCTCAGAAACTCTTCGAGCCGAAGAGATAGCTACTAAAAACAAAACTTTCCAAGATAGAAGCTTAATATCTATGGAATGCATAGGTTCAAACGGAACCCCTTGAAGAACTTTAAGAACTAAGTTTAGGCTCCATGGCGGAGCAACAGGTTTAAATACAGGCTTGATTCTGACCAAAGCCTGACTAAATGCTTGAACGTCTGGGACATTTGCCAGACGTTTGTGTAGTAGAATAGACAAAGCAGATATTTGTCCTTTTAAGGAACTAGCTGATAATCCCTTCTCCAAACCTTTTTGGAGAAAAGACAATATTCTAGGAATCCTAATCTTACTCCATGAGTAACCTTTGGATTCACACCAAAAAAGATATTTGCGCCAAATCTTATGATAGATCTTTCTGGTGATAGGCTTTCTAGCCTGAATCAGGGTATCGATGACCGACTCAGAGAAACCACGCTTTGATAGAATCAGGCGTTCAATCTCCAAGCAGTCAGACGCAGAGAAATTAGATTTGGATGCGTGAACGGACCTTGGATTAGAAGGTCCCGCCTCATTGGCAGAGTCCACGGTGGAACCGAGGACATGTCCACTAGGTCTGCATACCAAGTCCTGTGTGGCCACGCAGGTGCTATCAGAATCACTGAAGCTCTCTCCTGCTTGATTCTGGCAACCAGAATTGGGAGGAGAGGAAACGGTGGAAATACATAGGCCAGATTGAAGGACCAAGGCACTGCTAGAGCATCTATCAGTACCGCCTTGGGATCCCGGGACCTGGACTCGTAACAAGGCATTCTGACGGGACGCCATTAGATCCAATTCTGGTGTGCCACATAGCTGAATCAGCTGGGCAAATACTTCCGGATGGAGTTCCCACTCCCCCGGATGAAGTGTCTGACGATTTAGGAAATCCGCCTCCCAATTCTCCACTCCTGGGATGTGGATTGCTGAGAGATGGCAAGAGTGATCCTCTGCCCATAGGATTATTTTGGTTACCTCCATCATCGCTAGAGAACTCCTTGTTCCTCCTTGATGATTGATATAAGCTACAGTCGTGATGTTGTACGACTGAAACCTGATGAATTTGGCCGCAGCAAGCTGAGGCCACGCCTGAAGCACATTGAATATCGCTCTCAGTTCTAGAATGTTTATCGGAAGAAGAGATTCCTCCCGAGACCATAAGCCCTGTGCTTTCAGGGAGTTCCAGACTGCACCCCAGCCTAGCAGGCTGGCATCTGTCATTACAATGAGCCACTCTGGCCTGCGGAAATACATTCCCTGAGACAGGTGGTCCTGAGACAACCACCAGAGAAGAGAATCTCTGGTCTCCTGGTCCAGATGCAGTTGAGGAGATAAATCTGCATAATCCCCATTCTACTGTTTGAGCATGCATACTTGCAGTGGTCTGAGGTGTAGGCAGGCAAAAGGAACTATTGTCCATTGCCGCTACCATGAGTCCGATTACCTCCATACACTGAGCCACTGATGGCCGAGGAATGGAATGAAGAGCTCGGCAAGTGGTTAAGAGTTTTGATTTTCTGACCTCCGTCAGAAATATTTTAATTTCTACCGAGTCTATCAGAGACCCTAGGAAGGAAACTCTTGTAAGAGGGAAGAGAGAATTCTTTTTTATGTTCACCTTCCACCCGTGAGATCTCAGAAAAGCCAACACTATGTCCGTGTGAGACTTGGCTAGCTGGAAAGTTGACGCCTGAATTAAGATGTCGTCTAGATAAGGTGCCACTGCTATGCCCCGTGGTCGTAGAACCGCCAGAAGGGACCCTAGCACCTTTGTGAAAATTCTGGGAGCCGTGGCCAACCCGAAGGGAAGGGCCACAAACTGGTAATGCCTGTTTAGAAAGGCGAATCTGAGAAATTGATGATGATCTCTGTGAATAGGGATGTGTAGATACGCATCCTTTAGGTCCACGGTAGTCATATATTGACCCTCCTGGATCAGAGGTAGAATAGTCTGAATAGTCTCCATCTTGAATGATGGAACTTTGAAGAACTTGTTTAGAATTTTGAGATCCAAGATTGGTCTGAAAGTTCCCTCTTTTTTGGGAACCACAAACAGGTTTGAGTAAAACCCTAGCCCCTGTTCCTCTGTTGGGACTGGGCGGATCACCCCATGGTATGAAGGTCTTCTACACAGCGTAAGAACGCCTCTCTCTTTGTCTGGTTTACAGACAATCGAGAAATGTGAAATCTTCCCCTTGGAAGGGAGTCTTTGAATTCCAGAAGATATCCCTGGGACACAATTTCTAAAGCCCAGGGATCGTGAATATCTCTTGCCCAAGCCTGAGCGAAGAGAGAGAGTCTGCCCCCTACTAGATCCGGTCCCGGATCGGGGGCTACCCCTTCATGCTGTCTTAGAGGCAGCTGCAGGCTTCTTGGCCTGTTTACCCTTGTTCCAAGCCTGGTTAGGTCTCCAGACTGACTTGGATTGGACAAAATTCCCCTCTTGCTTTGCAGCAGAGGAAGCTGAACCACTCTTGAAGTTCCGAAAGGAACGAAAATTATTTTGTTTGGTTCTCATCTTATTAGATCTATCCTGAGGGAGGGCATGACATTTCCCTTCAGTGATGTCTGAAATAATATCTTTCAGTTCAGGCCCGAATAGGGTCTTTCCATTGAAAGGGATGTTCAAAAGTTTAGATTTAGATGACACATCAGCAGACCAGGACTTAAGCCATAACTCCCTGCGTGCTAAAATGGCAAAACCTGATTTCTTTGCCGCTAATTTAGCCAGTTGAAATACAGCATCTGTAATAAAAGAATTAGCCAACTTAAGGGCCTTAATTCTGTCCATAATCTCCTCTAATGGAGTCTCCATTTGAAGAGCCTCAAACCAGAAAGCAGCTGCAGTAGTTACAGGAACAATGCAAGCAATAGGTTGGAGAGAAAAACCTTGATGAACAAAGATTTTCTTCAGGAGACCCTCTAATTTTTTATCCATAGGATCTTTGAAAGCACAACTGTCTTTGATAGGTATAGTTGTACGCTTAGACAGAGTAGAAATAGCTCCCTCCACCTTAGGAACTGTCTGCCACGAGTCCCGCATGGTGTCAGATATGGGAAACATTTTCTTAAAAACAGGAGGGGGAGTGAACGGAATACCTGGTCTATCCCACTCCTTAGCAATAATATTCACAATCCTCATAAGGACTGGAAAAACATCAGTGTAAACAGGAACCTCTAAGTATTTATCCATTTTACACAATTTCTCTGGGACAACTACAGGGTCACAATCATCTAGAGTCGCTAATACCTCCCTGAGCAATAAGCGGAGGTGTTCAAGCTTAAATTTAAAGGCCGTCATATCAGAATCTGTCTGAGGAAGCGTCTTTCCTGAATCAGAAATTTCTCCCTCAGATAACAAATCCCTCACCCCTACTTTAGATCATTGAGAGGGCATATCAGATACGGCTACTAAAGCGTCAGACGGCTCAGCATTTTTCCTTAACTCAGAGCTGTCCCGCTTTCCTTGTAAATCAGGCAGTTTGGATAAAACCTCTGTGAGGGTTTTATTCATAACTGTGGCCATGTCTTATAAAGTAAATGAATTCGACGCACTAGAGGTACTTGGCGTCACTTGTGCGGGTGTTACTGGTTGTGACACTTGGGGAGAGCTAGATGGCAAACCCTCATTTACCTCTGACTGAGAATCATCTATTGCTCTATTTTTAAGTGCTAATATATGTTCTTTATAGTTAATAGACATATCAGTACAATTGGGACACATTCTGAGAGGGGGTTCCACAATGGCTTCCAAACATATTGAACAAGGATTTTCCTTGGTGTCAGATATGTTAAACAGGCTAGTAATGTAACAAGCAAGCTTGGAAAACACTGTAATCAAAGTAAATAACACTTAGAAATAAAACGGTACTGTGCCTTTAAGAGAAAAAAAGCTGCACAAATTCTGCAAAACAGTGTAAAAAAGCAGTAAACTTAACGAAATTTTTACAGTAGTATCATACAGCCTTAGTAACTTTGTACAGCTATGCAAATAAACAATTAACCCCTTAATGGCAAAACCGGATTGAAAAACGCCAAAACCGGTAAAAAAGACTTTCAGCACCTTGCCACAGCTATGCTTTGGCGCCTACCTGCCCTTCAGAATGATTTGTGGGGAAAAAAACTTATTTTACAGCCCTCAAACACAGCAGGAACCTCTGGAGAAGCAGTTAGATGTCTCTGAGGAAAAGAAACTGCGCAACTGAGGCACAAAAATAGCCCCCTCCCACCTCACTCGATGTTTTGAGGCCTATCAGAAAAACACCAGTGTCTCTTAATTAACCATGTGGTTTAAAAAAAACCTAAACAAGCCACAATGACCCCTTTAGTCCCTTCAAAAAAACGTTATAATTGCATCATTTAGTGAATAAACAAAAACGTTTTTTTCCTAATAGTGTCACCAGTAACTAATGAGCCCTTCATGCAAGCTGAAATTTCTATCCAAGTGTCTGAATACAGCTTACCCTTCCCTCATGGGGATATTGCCAGCCTTTTCTAGAATTAACACAGTCTGTCTAGAAAAATATAGACTGAACATACCTCATATGCAGCTTAGCATGCAAACCGTTCCCCCAACTGAGGTTTTCCTGTACTCTTCAGCCCTTGTGAGAACAGCAGTGGATCTTAGTTACAAAGTGCTAAGATCATCATCCTCCCTGCAGAAATCTTCATCCCTTTTCTGCCAGAGAGTAAATAGTACACACCGGTGCCATTTAAAATAAACTTTTGCGGGGGCGGAGCCTGGAGGAGCAAGGTGATGGCCGCTTAATCTCTGAGCTCCGTGCAAGCTGAGAAAACTAAGAGTGCAATACAACATGCACGATATCCATTCCAACTAAAAATAGAAGGAGAGCCTCTCTGAGACACAGGGGATCGAGGGAGCTGTGGCAGACATCGTCGAATGGCGCTCAACGGGACAGCGCAACTCTATATGGCCCACAGGGAGATAAAACTGCAGCATGTGAGGGGAGCGACGAAAAAGGCCGACAAACCAACATAACACCGGAGACAAGAAAAAGGCACCCCTGCAGAGACCCACCGCTTCAATCCCCGGACCGGGTAAGCACTTTATATTTAACCCGCCATACACTCACTATTTGCCGGGCCCCCGGGGAGGAGGAAGGAGGAGCTGCGCGGCATGGAGAACCGCCATCTTTACACTTTAACGCTGAAGCAGTAAGCGACAGTGTAAGGCAACTACCAAGAAAACCAGGTTGGGGCTAAGAATGACACAGAATACGGGGTAAACTGAAGCTTATTGAATATACCAACAGAGATAATCAATATAATGGGCAGCTGTAGATACCTTGCATACCCTATCTCATACAAGGATTAAGAGACTGAGGGCTTCTTGCAGCTACTAATCTAGATGAGCCATGAAAAAAATGAAACCGCTATGATGGCAGGATTAATGTTCTAAAAGCTGAAAAGTTGGAAGTAAGTCTTTGTTAAAAACTCCACAATACGATAGATATCCCAAGAAAGTCTGGATAGTAGCGTATTGCAGAATACAGGAAATCTAAGGCGGTAAAAAAGGTACTATAAACATTCACTGACATAAGTCTGGGACACACATTAGCTCTTTGTTTGCTGTTGAACATACTTTATATTATCTTTTCTTTACATCTGTCTGCAAAACAAGAGATAAAACAGATAAAGCTTACTTTTGACAAAGCTTGATTAGCCCTCATAATAACAGAATTTATGTTTACCTGATAAATTACTTTCTCCAACGGTGTGTCCGGTCCACGGCGTCATCCTTACTTGTGGGATATTCTCTTCCCCAACAGGAAATGGCAAAGAGCCCAGCAAAGCTGGTCACATGATCCCTCCTAGGCTCCGCCTTCCCCAGTCATTCGACCGACGTAAAGGAGGAATATTTGCATAGGAGAAATCATATGATACCGTGGTGACTGTAGTTAAAGAAAATAAATTATCAGACCTGATTAAAAAACCAGGGCGGGCCGTGGACCGGACACACCGTTGGAGAAAGTAATTTATCAGGTAAACATAAATTCTGTTTTCTCCAACATAGGTGTGTCCGGTCCACGGCGTCATCCTTACTTGTGGGAACCAATACCAAAGCTTTAGGACACGGATGATGGGAGGGAGCAAATCAGGTCACCTAGATGGAAGGCACCACGGCTTGCAAAACCTTTCTCCCAAAAATAGCCTCAGAAGAAGCAAAAGTATCAAATTTGTAAAATTTAGTAAAAGTGTGCAGTGAAGACCAAGTCGCTGCCTTACATATCTGATCAACAGAAGCCTCGTTCTTGAAGGCCCATGTGGAAGCCACGGCCCTAGTGGAATGGGCTGTGATTCTTTTAGGAGGCTGCCGTCCGGCAGTCTCGTAAGCCAATCTGATGATGCTTTTAAGCCAAAAAGAGAGAGAGGTAGAAGTTGCTTTTTGACCTCTCCTTTTACCAGAATAAACAACAAACAAGGAAGATGTTTGTCTAAAATCCTTTGTAGCATCTAAATAGAATTTTAGAGCACGAACTACATCCAAATTGTGTAACAAACGTTCCTTCTTTGAAACTGGATTCGGACACAAAGAAGGCACGACTATCTCCTGGTTAATGTTTTTGTTAGAAACAACTTTCGGAAGAAAACCAGGTTTAGTACGCAAAACCACCTTATCTGCATGGAACACCAGATAAGGAGGAGAACACTGCAGAGCAGATAACTCTGAAACTCTTCTAGCAGAAGAAATTGCAACCAAAAACAAAACTTTCCAAGATAATAACTTAATATCTACGGAATGTAAGGGTTCAAACGGAACCCCCTGAAGAACTGAAAGAACTAAATTGAGACTCCAAGGAGGAGTCAAAGGTTTGTAAACAGGCTTGATTCTAACCAGAGCCTGAACAAAAGCTTGAACATCTGGCACAGCCGCCAGCTTTTTGTGAAGTAACACAGACAAAGCAGAAATCTGTCCCTTCAAAGAACTTGCAGATAATCCTTTCTCCAAACCTTCTTGAAGAAAGGATAGAATCTTAGGAATTTTTATCTTGTTCCAAGGGAATCCTTTAGATTCACACCAACAGATATATTTTTTCCATATTTTATGGTAGATTTTTCTAGTTACAGGCTTTCTGGCCTGAACAAGAGTATCAATGACAGAATCTGAGAACCCTCGCTTTGATAAAATCAAGCGTTCAATCTCCAAGCAGTCAGTTGGAGTGAGACCAGATTCGGATGTTCGAACGGACCTTGAACAAGAAGGTCCCGTCTCAAAGGTAGCTTCCATGGTGGAGCCGATGACATATTCACCAGGTCTGCATACCAAGTCCTGCGTGGCCACGCAGGAGCTATCAAGATCACCGATGCCCTCTCCTGATTGATCCTGGCTACCAGCCTGGGGATGAGAGGAAACGGTGGGAATACATAAGCTAGGTTGAAGGTCCAAGGTG
Source organism: Bombina bombina (assembly GCF_027579735.1). Classification (NCBI taxonomy): domain Eukaryota; kingdom Metazoa; phylum Chordata; class Amphibia; order Anura; family Bombinatoridae; genus Bombina; species Bombina bombina. The sequence goes on along the minus strand of NC_069504.1, from coordinate 219,417,201 downwards.
CTACTAGTGCATCTACTAGAGTCGCCTTGGGATCCCTGGATCTGGACCCGTAGCAAGGAACCTTGAAGTTCTGACGAGAGGCCATCAGATCCATGTCTGGAATGCCCCATAACTGAGTAATTTGGGCAAAGATTTCCGGATGGAGTTCCCACTCCCCCGGATGAAATGTCTGACGACTCAGAAAATCCGCTTCCCAATTTTCCACTCCTGGGATGTGGATTGCAGACAAGTGGCAGAAGTGAGTCTCCGCCCATTGAATGATTTTGGTCACTTCTTCCATCGCCAGGGAACTCCTTGTTCCCCCTTGATGGTTGATATACGCAACAGTCGTCATGTTGTCCGATTGAAATCGTATGAATTTGGCCTTTGCTAGCTGAGGCCAAGCCTTGAGAGCATTGAATATCGCTCTCAGTTCCAGAATATTTATCGGGAGAAGAGATTCTTCCCGAGACCAAAGACCCTGAGCTTTCAGGAGTCCCCAGACCGCGCCCCAGCCCACCAGACTGGCGTCGGTCGTGACAATGACCCACTCTGGTCTGCGGAAGCTCATCCCCTGTGACAGGTTGTCCAGGGACAGCCACCAACGGAGTGAATCTCTGGTCCTCTGATCTACTTGTATCGTCGGAGACAAGTCTGTATAATCCCCATTCCACTGACTGAGCATGCACAGTTGTAATGGTCTCAGATGAATTCGCGCAAAAGGAACTATGTCCATTGCCGCGACCATCAAACCTATTACTTCCATGCACTGCGCTATGGAAGGAAGAGGAACAGAATGAAGTACTTGACAAGAGTTTAGAAGTTTTGATTTTCTGGCCTCTGTCAGAAAAATCCTCATTTCTAAGGAGTCTATTATTGTTCCCAAGAAGGGAACTCTTGTTGATGGAGATAGAGAACTTTTTTCTACGTTCACTTTCCACCCGTGAGATCTGAGAAAGGCCAGGACAATGTCCGTATGAGCCTTTGCTTGTGGAAGGGACGACGCTTGAATCAGAATGTCGTCCAAGTAAGGTACTACTGCAATGCCCCTTGGTCGTAGCACCGCTAGAAGGGACCCCAGTACCTTTGTGAAAATTCTTGGAGCAGTGGCTAATCCGAATGGAAGTGCCACAAACTGGTAATGCTTGTCCAGAAAGGCGAACCTTAGGAACCGATGATGTTCCTTGTGGATAGGAATATGTAGATACGCATCCTTTAAATCCACCGTGGTCATGAATTGACCTTCCTGGATGGAAGGAAGAATTGTCCGAATGGTTTCCATTTTGAACGATGGAACCTTGAGAAACTTGTTTAGGATCTTGAGATCTAAGATTGGTCTGAATGTTCCCTCTTTTTTGGGAACTATGAACAGATTGGAGTAGAACCCCATCCCTTGTTCTCCTAATGGAACAGGATGAATCACTCCCATTTTTAACAGGTCTTCTACACAATGTAAGAATGCCTGTCTTTTTATGTGGTCTGAAGACAATTGAGACCTGTGGAACCTCCCCCTTGGGGGAAGCCCCTTGAATTCCAGAAGATAACCTTGGGAGACTATTTCTAGCGCCCAAGGATCCAGAACATCTCTTGCCCAAGCCTGAGCGAAGAGAGAAAGTCTGCCCCCCACCAGATCCGGTCCCGGATCGGGGGCCAACATCTCATGCTGTCTTGGTAGCAGTAGCAGGTTTCTTGGCCTGCTTACCTTTGTTCCAGCCTTGCATCGGCCTCCAGGCTGGCTTGGCTTGAGAAGTATTACCCTCTTGCTTAGAGGATGTAGCACTTGGAGCTGGTCCGTTTCTGCGAAAGGGACGAAAATTTGGTTTATTTTTAGCCTTGAAAGACCTATCCTGAGGAAGGGCGTGGCCCTTACCCCCAGTGATATCAGAAATAATCTCTTTCAAGTCAGGGCCAAACAGCGTTTTCCCCTTGAAAGGAATGTTAAGCAATTTGTTCTTGGAAGACGCATCCGCTGACCAAGATTTTAGCCAAAGCGCTCTGCGCGCCACAATAGCAAACCCAGAATTTTTCGCCGCTAATCTAGCCAATTGCAAAGTGGCGTCTAAAGTAAAAGAGTTAGCCAATTTTAGAGCATGAATTCTGTCCAAAATCTCCTCATAAGAAGAATCTTTATTGAGCGCCTTTTCTAGTTCATCGAACCAGAAACACGCTGCTGTAGTGACAGGAACAATGCATGAAATTGGTTGTAGAAGGTAACCTTGCTGAACAAACATCTTTTTAAGCAAACCCTCTAATTTTTTATCCATAGGATCTTTGAAAGCACAACTATCTTCTATAGGGATAGTGGTGCGTTTGTTTAGAGTAGAAACCGCCCCCTCGACCTTGGGGACTGTCTGCCATAAGTCCTTTCTGGGGTCGACCATAGGAAACAATTTCTTAAATATAGGGGGAGGGACGAAAGGTATGCCGGGCCTTTCCCATTCTTTGTTTACAATATCCGCCACCCGCTTGGGTATAGGAAAAGCTTCGGGGGGCCCCGGGACCTCTAGGAACTTGTCCATCTTACATAATTTCTCTGGAATGACCAAATTCTCACAATCATCCAGAGTAGATAACACCTCCTTAAGCAGAGCGCGGAGATGTTCCAATTTAAATTTGAATGTAATCACATCAGGTTCAGCTTGTTGAGAAATTTTCCCTGAATCTGAAATTTCTCCCTCAGACAAAACCTCCCTGGCCCCCTCAGACTGGTGTAGGGGCACTTCAGAACCAATATCATCAGCGTCCTCATGCTCTTCAGTATTTTCTAAAACAGAGCAGTCGCGCTTTCGCTGATAAGTGGGCATTTTGGCTAAAATGTTTTTTGATAGAATTATCCATTACAGCCGTTAATTGTTGCATAGTAAGGAGTATTGGCGCACTAGATGTACTAGGGGCCTCCTGTGTGGGCAAGACTGGCATAGACGAAGGAGGGGATGATGCAGTACCATGCTTACTCCCCTCACTTGAGGAATCATCTTGGGCATCATTTTCTCTAAATTTTGTGTCACATAAATCACATCTATTTAAATGAGAAGGAACCTTGGCTTCCCCACATACAGAACACAGTCTATCTGATAGTTCAGACATGTTAAACAGGCATAAACTTGATAACAAAGTACAAAAAACGTTTTAAAATAAAACCGTTACTGTCACTTTAAATTTTAAACTGAACACACTTTATTACTGCAAATGTGAAAAAGTATGAAGGAATTGTTCAAATTTCACCAAAATTTCACCACAGTGTCTTAAAGCCTTAAAAGTATTGCACACCAAATTTGAAAGCTTTAACTCTTAAAATAACGGAACCGGAGCCGTTTTTATATTTAACCCCTATACAGTCCCTGGTATCTGCTTTGCTGAGACCCAACCAAGCCCAAAGGGGAATACGATACCAAATGACGCCTTCAAAAAGCTTTTTCTATGTATCTGAGCTCCTCACACATGCATCTGCATGTCTTGCATCCCAAAAACAACTGCGCAATAGAGGCGCGAAAATGAGGCTCTGCCTATGATTAGGGAAAGCCCCTAGAGAAAAAGGTGTCCAAAACAGTGCCTGCCGGTTATTTTACATAATTCCCAAGAATAAAATAACTCCTCAAAGCTATGAAGTATTAAAAATGCTTATATATCAATCGTTTTAGCCCAGAAAATGTCTACCAGTCTTAAAAGCCCTTGTGAAGCCCTTTATTCTCATGTAATAAAAATGGCTTACCGGATCCCATAGGGAAAATGACAGCTTCCAGCATTACCAAGTCTTGTTAGAAATGTGTCATACCTCAAGCAGCAAAAGTCTGCTCACTGTTTCCCCCAAGTGAAGTTAATTCCTCTCAACAGTCCTGTGTGGAAACAGCCATCGATTTTAGTAACGGTTGCTAAAATCATTTTCCTCTTACAAACAGAAATCTTCATCTCTTTTCTGTTTCAGAGTAAATAGTACATACCAGCACTATTTTAAAATAACAAACTCTTGATTGAAGAATAAAAACTACATTTAAACACCAAAAAACTCTAAGCCATCTCCGTGGAGATGTTGCCTGTACAACGGCAAAGAGAATGACTGGGGAAGGCGGAGCCTAGGAGGGATCATGTGACCAGCTTTGCTGGGCTCTTTGCCATTTCCTGTTGGGGAAGAGAATATCCCACAAGTAAGGATGACGCCGTGGACCGGACACACCTATGTTGGAGAAATAAGGATTTAAAATGTCTGCCAGAAAACAAAATAAACCAGGGACTGGAGCAAAGCAGTCAACACAACACCCTTTCTTCAGGTCCTCCAAAGGAGAGAAGGGCCAAGACACAGACACATTGCTTCTAGAGGAAGAAATAGACTCTGACACTGACTCCCAATCTACTAAAATGAACTCCGGTAACAAAAGCAGATCTTCAGAACCTAATGTCTAAGCATGATATTAATAGTGTTTTCACCAAGATGTGGGAGAAAATGGATTCACTACAGACCACGGTCACAAACAGTTTCACAGAAATTAAACAAGAAATTCTAGACTTAGGTACCAGAGTTGATTCTCTAGAGGAAAAAGACGAAACTACAACGGAAGACATACATATTCTCTCTCAACATATGTCCTCCCAACAACAAGAATTAACACACCTTCAGGACAAAATGGAGGATCTGGAAAACAGGAGCCGCAGATGCAATATACGATTAAAAGGGGTTCCTGAAACAATAATGACACCAGAGCTGCCTGAGTTTCTTCTACAACTCTTTCAAGCCATTACAGACACCAAAGAAGAGGGTAAATTTGAAATGGAGAGAGCGCATAGGGCGCTGAGAGCAAAACCCAAAAAAGGAGACCCACCAAGAGACATTATAATCAAGATGCTACGCTTCCGTGACAAATAAGAAATACTAGCAGCGTCCAGAAAGAATCCCACTTTCAAATTTAAAGGCTCAATAATTCAGTTTTTTCAGGACTTATGTCTAAGAACACTCCAAAGACGCAGCACTATGCGCCCCCTCACACAACTGCTACGCAAGAACCAAATACCCTACAGGTGGGGATTCCCATTCTCTCTTAATATTCTGCATGAAGGAAAAACACTATCACTTAAAAATCTGGAAGAGATACCACACATTTGTAAAGCACTGAAACTTGAATGCCCAGACCTACCAACACCTCAAGAACAGGAAGTAGATCAGCGACCTTTGCAGCTGGCACTTTCCACCAAAGACAGATGGACCAAGATGGCGAAAAAGAAACAGAAAACCTGAGAGACTCATGATAGAGGATTAATGCAATAGAAAAAGAGCCTTAATCAAGGGCTACAAGGACTGCTCAAAATCAGGAGATTCTCTTATCGGAGAGAATCTTACACCAAATAGTTCGCCCTTATAGGTGAACACACCTTTCAATGTCAAGACACCATGCCCTGCCTGACGGACTCTGGCTTTTCAGAGAAGGACTTAATAGATAGGTTAGGGCATGGACCCCGGACAATTTACTACCACAACGGTAACAGGGGCAAGCCCTCACCAATATGATCTAAACTGACCCTGTGTCTACTGGTCAGATTAGCAATAGTTGAAAACTAATACATGCACTCTTATAAAAGCTATGTTTTTTTGTTATGATATATACAGCTTAACGTTGCACACTTACCCACTGTGCAATTAACTTATGCTGACAGAAGTAGTGTACAGTGTACACATAGAAGTTAATAAGGTTTGTTGTTATTACTGTTTTGTTCTTTTTTCCCTAGTTATTGTTCCAGATTTAGCATGGGCTTGCTCATGCTACATCATTATTACATGCATTTGGTCATTACTTAATTGTGTCTACTCGACTCCATTTGAGGCATCCAGAAAAATGAAAGGAAGATCCAAGGTGAAGGGTAATATATGTTTCTGTATTGTATCCCTATACATACACACATCAAAGGGTTGTAGCGTTCTCTTCCTGACTTACATACCACTCACAGACAACTTTCTACACAATAGCACTCATTCAAGTACTGGGACAAATGGATCCTTGGACCATTAATTTAATTTCACATAATGTTAAGGGGTTAAACTCTGACATTAAGCGCAGGACAGCGATCACACAATTCAGATCTTTGAAAGCAAATGTGATCTTTCTCCAGGAAACACATTTTGTAAGGTCTCAGATACCTAGATATTGGACTAAAGATTTTCAACAACACTTTCATTCCACCTCTGATTCTAAAAAACGTGGGGTATCCATATTAATACACTCCTCCTTACCCTTTATACACCAAGAAACAATTGAAGACAAGGAGGGAAGATATCTGATTGTGAGAGGCCAGATCCAGGGCTCTGACATTTTACTCTGCAATGTTTACGCACCCAACGATAAACAAGACGCCTTTTTTAGACAAATTACACATCTTCTAATGGGGTGGTCCCACACTAGAACCATCCTGGCGGGTGATTTCAATGTAGATCTGACATTGCAATCTAAAAAACAAAACTCCCCACTCACAAATAAGCAAACTAACAATACAAGAAGATTAAAGTAATACAAGACTATTTAAACACAGGGCTACTGCTAGACTCCTGGAAGACACTATATGGCCACACAAACGACACCACTTTTTTTTCAGCAGCGCACAAAACATATAGTAAACTGGACTACATATTTGTCAGCCAATTCTTACAACCCATACTAATAAGCTCTGCCATCCACTTCTGTGTATGGTCAGACCACTCCATAGTACAGCTTACACTGGGCAATATTCAAGTACCAAACAGGACGAGATCATGGACATATGACCCAATTTACCTGAAAGACCCCATGGTTCTTGGTACAATTGAACGCAGTATGTTAGAATATTGGGACATTAACACGGGGACAACGACTAATCCTATCATGACATGGGCAGCACATAAGACTCACTTAAGGGGTTTGCTTATAAAAGAGAAATCTACTCTTCTCAAAAAATGTAATTCTCAAAGGCTGGCCTTACAAAAAGAGATAGAAACATTAGAAAAGCAACATAAGCTCACACAATCTCAAACTGTCCTGACACAGCTTCAAAGCAAACGAACAGAACTCGCAGGTATCCTAAATGACCAAGCAGTAAAAGCAGCTTTTCGACTTAAGACAAACTATTATATATACGCAAACAAGCCAGATAAATATTTAGCAAATAGGATTCGCGAACGTATGAGAATAGCTTCCATAGCACAGATCCAAAAACTAGATGGCACGACAACTACTCACCCACAGGAAATTGTAGACTGTTTTGCCCAATACTATAGCACTCTCTATGAAGGAACCCATGTAGCCCAATCCCCGACCACTGAATCCATACTAACAAACTTACTGAATGAAGCGCAATTACCCTCTATTTCAGAAAAAGATAGAGACAGTCTAAACCATGACATAACGACAGAAGAAGTACTAAGGGCCATCAAGGATTTAAAACCGGGTAAAGCTCCAGGCCCTGATGGATTGCCTGGAGAATACTATAAACTATTTAAATCTTCCCTGACACCACATTTAGTTAAATTCTCGAACTATATCATGCAGGGGTATGAGATCCCACACGATTTACTGGGAGCTAGGATAGTCGTGATACCCAAACCAGGTAAAAACTCACAACACTGTAGTAGTTATAGGCCATTTCTCTCATAAACCAGGATCTGAAGATCTTTACTAAAATTTTAGCGAACAGATTAAAATATATATTACCGAGTATAGTGCACCCAGATCAGGTGGGGTTTGTGACAAGAAGAGAAGCCCCCGACAATGTCAGACGAATAATTACTACGATAACCCAACTCGACCAAACAAGAACGCCTTCTCTGGTCCTATCTTTGGATGCAGAGAAGGCGTTCGATAGAGTAGACTGGACATATATGTTTACAGTCCTAAGTAGAATGGGATTCAAAGGACCCTTCATAGACGCCTTACGTAGTATATATTCCACTCCTACGGCCACGGTAAGGGCCATGGGACACCACTCTAGAACCATAGACATAAGAAACGGGACGAGACAAGGCTGCCCACTCTCCCCCCTACTATTTGCCTTATGCATGGAACCGCTAGCAGCTAATATTAGACACTCGCCCGAGATAACCGGACTCAAAATTAAAGACACTGACTATAAGATCTCTCTGTTTGCAGACGACGTCATACTAACATTGACCAAACCCCTGACATCCCTTACAGGTTTATATGATATTTTACAGAGGTTCTCCCTAGTATCGGGCTACAAGATAAACATGGAAAAAAGTGAGGCAATGGCCATAGCTTTACCAGCCCACACGAAAAAATTAATTGAATTAAACTTTTCATTCTCTTGGGTGAGGTCACATGTTAAATATCTGGGTGTCAAGCTATCAACACAATATACTGACTTGTATAAGATAAACTATCTTCCCCTGTATAAAGAGTTGCGGGCAGATATCGCTAAATGGAGATTATTAAATTTTTCCTGGTACGGCAGAATATCTGCCATTAAGATGAACTTCCTACCTAGGATACTATACCTGTTTCGAACCCTACCTGTCCCAACCCAAAAGTCTGATCTTAAAACCCTACAGTCAGAGATCAACCTCTTTATAAATGGCAAGAGACAGGCGAGAATCCCTCATACAACACTGACGAGACATAGGCAGTTGGGGGGTGTAGGGGTACCTAACCTACTGGACTATTATGAGGCAGCCAGATTAGCCCAAATTGCTTTGCTGAGTTCCCCAATAAAAGATGTAGTGTGGAAGATACTAGAGTCAGAGATAGGGAACCTGGATTCACCAGACGACCTGATCTGGGACAGATCACAACACCAACACCAAATTAAACAATGCTCCCCCATCACCACACTCTCACTCAATCTCTGGAAGACAGTAGCATTCAGGAAGGGTGGGATGCCAGAATTTTCCTCCAAAATGCCAATTAAATATCTTATCCCGATTGAATACCGAAAACAACTAGACAAGTGGGAAAATAAAGGTCTTTACAGGGTAGGAGACCTGTTAATAAATGGCAAACCACTGACTTTCAATCAGACACAAGACAAACTAATGCCTTATCCCCTTAAGTGGTATTTATATCTACAAATCATGTCTGCCCTGAATAAATTCATACCAAACATTAGCAAACAACCCAGCACAACACTGGAGAGGCTCTGCAGCATCCAAATAAGACCCAAACAATCGATTTCACAACTATATTTAACATTACAGGCTTCGAGGGAGAATGCTAAAACACCCACTATGCTTAGATGGGAGGCAGACACAAACACAACTATGGAAATAGCAGAGTGGCAGGACTTATTTTACTCCTCTTACAAAGGCCTAATCAGTGCTGATTTACGAGAAAATAGCCTCAAAGTCATCTTCAGATGGTACTTAACGCCACTTAGAACTTCCCACTACACAAAGGGTGGGAACAGGAACTGTTACAGGGGATGTAACTCAATTGGAACCTATATACACATGTGGTGCGAATGCCCCAGAGTTGCACACATCTGGACCAAACTCTCAGCCCATCTAAGTTCTCTTTTAGAAGAGCAAATACTGTTAACCATAACTCAGGGATTATTAAATGCTCCATTACCAAATCTTAATAAACATGTTAATACTCTCATTAGAATACTATGCACGGTCACGAGGGTTAGTATTGCTAGACACTGGAAGGAAGGAGTACCAACATGGCATGAAATACTATAAAGATTTAAAATGACATACTCCTTACATGAAACAGCAGCAATGATACTGGGCATGGATGACACATTTCACAAAGTCTGGTTCTACTGGATCATGCATCAGACTTAGCCTATTTCACTTGGATGCCACAAATACGGAGGAGATTGCAATAGAGTGACACACTAGAAGAACTAATCATAAGAGATTATATTGATACTTGATTAATAGATCCTAAAAGACCAAATGCCAAGTTTACTTGTTCAGTTATTTTTTGTTTGACTAATTTTAATTTTTCTTAGCATACAGAAAATGAGATATATATTGGATGTTTTTTTTTTTCATACGAAACATATCAGACGGGAGACATCAGTTTCAAAAACTTAATATATATATAGGATACCAGTAGCAGACTTGTAAAAACTTGAAAACAAAATGTACTGGGTTTTGTGTGTCCATGTCTGGAAAAATGACTCTGTAAACTATTGTATGAAACAGGTGTAATGTCGGAAAATGTTATCTCAATAAAAACTATTTTAACATAAAATAAACTTTTGCTTGAGAAATAAACTAACATTTTTGTCACCACACTCGCTCTTCCCTTCCTAGTACTTAGAGTAGGCAAAGAGAATGACTGGGGGGTGGAGCTAAGGGAGGAGCTATATAGACAGCTCTGCTGTGGGTGCTCTCTTTGCCACTTCCTGTAGGGAAAGAGAATATCCCACAAGTAAGGATGAATCCGTGGACTCAATACATCTTACAAGAGAAAATGGCAGAAGCCTTCTGACCTTTCCTAGAACCAGAAAAGATAACAAATAGACTAGAAGTCTTTCTGAAATCTTTAGTAGCTTCAACATAATATTTCAAAGCTCTTACCACATCCAAAGAATGTAAAGATCTCTCCAGAGAATTCTTAGGATTAGGACACAACGAAGGGACAACAATTTCTCTACTAATGTTGTTGGAATTCACAACTTTAGGTAAAAATTTAAATGAAGTTGGCAAAACCGCCTTATCCTGATGAAAAATCAGAAAAGGATACTCACAAGAAAGAGCAGATAATTCAGAAACTCTTCTAGCTGAAGAGATGGCCAAACGGAGCAATACTTTCCAGGAAAGTAATTTAATGTCCAAAGAATGCATAGGCTCAAATTGAGGAGCCTGTAAAGCCCTCAAAACCAAATTAAGACTCCAAGGAGGAGAAATTGGCTTACTGACAGGCTTGATACGAACCAAAGCCTGAACAAAACAATGAATATCAGGAAGATTAGCAATCTTTCTTTGAAACAGAACAGTAAGAGCGGAGATTTGTCCTTTCAAGGAACTTGCAGACAAACCCTTATCTAAACCATCCTGAAGAAACTGTAAAATCCTAGGAATTCTAAAAGAATGCCAAGAGAATTTATGAGAAGAACACCATGAAATGTAAGTCTTCCAAACTCGGTAATAAATCTTTCTAGACACAGATTTGCGAGCCTGCAACATAGTATTAATCACTGAGCCAGAGAAACCTCTATGACTAAGCACTAGGCGTTCAATCTCCATACCTTCAAATTTAATGATTTGAGATACTGATGGAAAAAAGGACCTTGAGATAGAAGGTCTGGCCTTAACGGAAGTGGCCAAGGTTGGCAACTGGACATCCGAACAAGATCCGCATAACAAAATCTGTGTGGCCATGCTGGAGCCACCAGCAGTACAAATGAACGCTCCATTATGATTTTGGAAATCACTCTTGGAAGAAGAACTAGAGGCGGAAAGAGATAAGCAGGTTGATAATTCCAAGGAAGAGATAACGCATCCACTGCTTACGCCTGAGGATCCCTGTTTAGATGAGAAGCCATCAGATCTATTTCTGGAAGCCCCCACATCTGAACAATCTGAAGAAACACATCTGGGTGAAGAGACCATTCTCCCGGATTTAAGGTCTGGCGACTGAGATAATCCGCTTCCCAATTGTCTATACCTGGGATATGGACCGCAGAGATTAGACAGGAACTGGATTCCGCCCATGCAAGTATCCGAGATACTTCTTTCATAGCTAGAGGACTGCGAGTCCCACCTTGATGATTGACATACGCCACGGTTGTGACATTGTCTGTCTGAAAACAAATAAACGTTTCTTTCTTCAGAAGAGGCTCTGAGAATCGCACGGAGTTCCAAAATATTGATTGGTAATCTCGCCTCTTGAGATTTCCAAACCCCCTGCGCTGTCAGAGATCCCCAGACAGCTTCCCAACCTGAAAGACTTGCATCTGTTGTGATCACAGTCCAGGTTGGACGAACAAAAGAGGCCCCCTGAACTAAACGACGGTGATCTAACCACCAAGTCAGAGAAAGTCGAATATTGGGATTGAAGGATATTGATTGTGATATCCTTGTATAATCCCTGCACCATTGGCTCAGCATACAAAGCTGAAGCGGTCTCATGTGAAAACGAGCAAAGGGGATTGCGTCCGATGCTGCAGTCATGAGGCCTAAAACCTCCATGCACATAGCTACTAAAGGAAATGATTGAAACTGAAGGTTCCGACAAGCTGAAACCAATTTCAGAAGTATTTTGTCTGTTAGAGACAAAGTCATAGATACTGAATCTATTTGGAATCCTAAAAAGGTTACCCTTGTCTGAGGAATCAAGGAACTTTTTGGTAAATTGATCCTCCAACCATGTTCTTGAAGAAACAACACTAGTTGATTCGTGTCAGATTCTGCAGAATGTAAAGACTGAGCAAGTACCAAGATATCGTCCAAATAAGGAAACACCACAATACCCCGCTCTCTGATTACAGAAAGTACGGCACCGAGAACCTTTGAAAAGATCCTTGGAGCTGTAGCTAGGCCAAAAGGAAGAGCAACAAATTGGTAATGCTTGTCTAGAAAAGAGAATCTCAGGAACTGATAATGATCTGGATGAATCGGAATATGAAGATATGCACCCTGTAAATCTATTGTGGACATATAATGCCCTTGCTGAACAAAAGGCAGAATAGTCCTTATAGTCACCATTTTGAATGTTGGTATTCTTACATAACGATTCAAAATCTTTAGATCCAGAACTGGTCTGAAAGAATCCTCTTTCTTTGGAACAATGAACAGATTTGAATAAAATCCCAGACCCTGTTCCGGAAAGGGAACTGGCACAATTACCCCGGATAACTCCAGGTCTGAAACACACTTCAGAAAAGCCTGAGCCTTCACTGGGTTCACTGGAATACATGAGAGAAAGAAACTTCTCACAGGCGGTCTTACCTTGAAACCTATTCTGTACCCTTAAGAAACAATGTTCTGGATCCAATGATTTTGGATTGAATTGATCCAAACATCTTTGAACAACCTTAGTCTGTCCGCTACCAGCTGCGCTGGAATGAGGGCCATACCTTCATGCGGACTTGGGGGCTGCTTTTGGTTTTCTAAAAGGCTTGGATTTATTCCAGACTGGAGAAAGCCCAGTAACAGTTGAAATAATAGAATCCAACTGAGAACCAAATAATTTATTACCTTGGAAAGAAAGAGATAGCAATGTTGACTTAGAAGTCATATCTGCATTCCCAGTTTTAAGCCATAAAGCTCTTCTAGCTAAAATAGCTAAAGACATATACCTGACATCAATTCTAATGATATCAAAAATGGCATCACAAATGAAATTATTAGCATGTTGAATAAGCTTAACAATGCTATACACATTAGGATCTGGTACTTGTTGCGCTAAAGTTTCCAACCAAATAGTTGAAGCCGCAGCAACATCAGCCAAAGAAATAGCAGGCCTAAGAAGATGACCTGCACATAAATAAGCCTTCCTTAGATAATATTCAAGTTTCCTATCTAAAGGATCTTTAAAAGAAGTACTATCCGCCGTAGAAATAGTAGTACGCTTTGCAAGAGTAGAGATAGCCCAATCAACTTTGGGGATCTTTTCCCAAAACTCCAATCTATCAGTTGGCAAAGGATACGGTTTTTTTAAACCTTAAAAAAAAGGAGTAAATGAAGTACCCAGACTATTCCATACCCTAGAAATTACATCTGAAATAGCATCAGGAACTGGAAAAATCTCTGGAATAACTACATGAGGTTTAAAAACAGAATTTATGCTTACCTGATAAATTACTTTCTCCAACGGTGTGTCCGGTCCACGGCGTCATCCTTACTTGTGGGATATTCTCTTCCCCAACAGGAAATGGCAAAGAGTCCCAGGCAAAGCTGGTCACATGATCCCTCCTAGGCTCCGCCCACCCCAGTCATTCGACCGACGGACAGGAGGAAATATATATAGGAGAAACCATATGATACCGTGGTGACTGTAGTTAGAGAAAATAATTCATCAGACCTGATTAAAAAACCAGGGCGGGCCGTGGACCGGACACACCGTTGGAGAAAGTAATTTATCAGGTAAGCATAAATTCTGTTTTCTCCAACATTGGTGTGTCCGGTCCACGGCGTCATCCTTACTTGTGGGAACCAATACCAAAGCTTTAGGACACGGATGATGGGAGGGAGCAAATCAGGTCACCTAAACGGAAGGCACCACAGCTTGCAAAACCTTTCTCCCAAAAATAGCCTCCGAAGAAGCAAAAGTATCAAATTTGTAAAATTTGGCAAAAGTGTGCAGTGAAGACCAAGTCGCTGCCTTACATATCTGGTCAACAGAAGCCTCGTTCTTGAAGGCCCATGTGGAAGCCACAGCCCTAGTGGAGTGAGCTGTGATTCTTTCAGGAGGCTGCCGTCCGGCAGTCTCATAAGCCAAACGGATAATGCTTTTAAGCCAAACGGATAATGCTTTTAAGCCAAAAGGAAAGAGAGGTAGAAGTCGCTTTTTGACCTCTCCTTTTACCAGAATAAACAACAAACAAGGAAGATGTTTGTCTGAAATCTTTAGTAGCCTCTAAATAGAACTTTAGAGCACGGACAACGTCCAAATTGTGTAACAAACGTTCCTTCTTTGAAACTGGATTCGGACACAAAGAAGGTACAACTATCTCCTGGCTAATATTTTTGTTAGAAACAACTTTAGGAAGAAAACCAGGCTTAGTACGCAAAACCACCTTATCTGCATGGAACCCTTAAAATAACGGAACCGGAGCAGTTTTTCAATTTAACCCCTATACAGTCCCAGATACAGTCTTTGCTAAGACCCAACCAAGCCCTGAGGGGAATACGATACCAAATGACGCCTTCTAAAAGCTTTTTCAGAGATTCTTAGATCCTCACACATGCATCTGCATGCCCTGCTCTCAAAAAACAACTGCGCATTAATGGCGCGAAAATGAGGCTCAGTCTATGACTAGAAAGGCCCCCTGACTGAAAAAGGTGTCCAATACAGTGCCTGCCGTTTTATAAACGTTCCCCAAGATTATAAATGTCAATTGTTAGCCTAAATTTGAATAATATGCACAAATAAAGCAATCGATTTAGCCCATAAAAATGTCTACCAGTTTTTTAGCCCATAATAAGCCCTTTATTCTGTTTGTTTTTGACTAAGAAAATGGCTTACCGGTCCCCATGAGGGGAAATGAAAGCCTTCCAGCATTACACAGTCTTGTTAGAAATATGGCTAGTCATACCTTAAGCAGAAAAGTCTGCTAACTGTTTCCCCCAACTGAAGTTACTTCATCTCAACAGTCCTATGTGGAAACAGCAATCGATTTTAGTTACTGTCTGCTAAAATCATCTTCCTCTTACAAACAGAAATCTTCATCCTTTTCTGTTTCAGAGTAAATAGTACATACCAGCACTATTTTAAAATAACACACTTGATAGAAGAATAAAAACTACATTTAAACACCAAAAAACTCTTAACCATCTCCGTGGAGATGTTGCCTGTGCAACGGCAAAGAGAATGACTGGGGTGGGCGGAGCCTAGGAGGGATCATGTGACCAGCTTTGCTGGGACTCTTTGCCATTTCCTGTTGGGGAAGAGAATATCACACAAGTAAGGATGACGCCGTGGACCGGACACACCAATGTTGGAGAAAACCGAATTTAAACGTTTACTAGTTTTAATATCAAGAGGACTAGTCTCCTCTATATCTAATGCAATCAACACCTCTTTTAATAAGGAACGAATATACTCCATTTTAAATAAATATGAAGTTTTGTCAGTGTCAATATCTGAGGCAGAATCTTCTGAACCAGATAGATCCTCATCAGAGATAGATAAATCAGAATGCTGTCTGTCATTTAAAAATTCATCGAAATTATGAGAAGTTTTAAAAGACCTTTTACGTTTATTAGAAGGTTGTATAACAGACAAGGCCTTCTGAATAGAATTAGAAACAAATTATCTCACATTAACAGGAATATCCTGAACATTAGATGTTAAAGGAACAACAACAGGTAATGGTTTATTACTAATGGAAATATTATCTGCTTTAGAAAGTTTATCATGACAACTAACACAAACTACAGCCGGAGGAACAGTTACCAAATGCACTTAGCTTTGGTAGAACCGACATCAGGCAGTAAAATTCCAGTAGTAGATTCTGAAACAGGGTCAGCATGGGACATCTTGCAATATGTAATAGAAAAAACAACATATAAAGCAAAATTATCAATTTCCTTATATGACAGATTCAGGAATGGGAAAAAATGCAAACAGAATAAGCCTCTGGAAACCAGAAGCAAAAAGAAATAATGACTTAAATAATGTCAAAATCTGGTGCCAAGTATGACGCCCAAACTGAAAAATATTTTTTGGCGCCAAAAACGTCTGCAACAAACACGAGCGTCATAGATGACGCAACTACGTGCAAATTTTAGGCGCCAACTAAGACGCCGTAAATGACAACATAACATCAACAAACATAATTCTTGCGCCAAAAATGACGCAATAAATTATAGCTTTTAGCGCTCCCGCGAGCCTAACAGCCCACAATTTAGAAAAGAAAGTCATTTGAAAAAATTTCAGGTAAGAAATATATATATATTTTTTCATATATGCATTTCCCAAAAATGAAACTGACAGTCTGTAAGAAGGAAATAAACTGATTAAACTGAATCATGGCAAATATAAGTATAAAACATATATTTAGAACTTTACATATAAAGTGCCAAACCATAGCTGAGAGTGTCATAAATAAAAGGAAACATACTTACCAAAAGACACTCATCTACATAAAGTAGATAGCCAAACCAGTACTGAAACGAGAATCAGTAGAGGTAATGGTATATAAGAGTATATCGTCGATCTGAAAAGGGAGGTAGGAGAAGAATCTCTACGACCGATAACAGAGAACCTAAGAAATAGATCCCCGATAGGATGATCATTGTATTCAAAAAGGTAATACTCCCTTCACATCTCTCTGTCATTCACTGCACTCTGAGAAGAACCGGGCTTCAGCATGCTGAAAAGCGCATATCAACGTAGAAATCTAGCACAAACTTACTTCACCACCTCTATAGGAGGCAAAGTTTGTAAAACTGAATTGTGGGTGTGGTGGGGGGGTGTATTTATAGGCATTTTGAGGTTTGGGAAACTTTGCCCCTCCTGGTAGGAATGTATATCCCATACGTCACTAGCTCATGGACTCTTGCCAATTACATGAAAGAAAAAAGGCATACACAATCTGCAAAACTGCTTAAAAATACCTCAAGTTTTTCGAAATTTTTACAGCAGATTCAATAAGCTTTAGTAAGATTGTACCACAAGCAAATGAAACAATTAACCCCCAAATATGGAAACCGGATTGACAAAGTGTCAAAAAACGGAAAAAAAACCTGTCAGCACCTTGCCACAGCTCTGCTGTGGCGCCTACCTGCCCTTAGGGATTGGTAATGTGTGGATAAAGCTTCGTTTTGGCCCAAGAAGTTCACCAGGACCCTCCGGTGTTGTAGCTTGCTGCTTGTCAAGAGAAAACAACTGCGCAACTGAGGCGCGAAATTAGGCCCCGCCCATCTCACTCGATGTTACTAGGGCCTCCAAAAAAAAAACCACACAGCGTTTTTACCAGCCATGAGGGTTCTAAAAACCCCAAAAAGCCAAGTGTAACCTCAATACAGTTGTCCCTTAAAGGATTATTAACAGCACTCCCAGCACACACAACCGTTTGCTAATATCATTCAAACTGAGTGTCAACCATAAGTGTAGCCCTTATGCAAGCTTAGTAATGCCACTATAAGTCTAGGATTACTGCTTACCCTTCCCCTCATGGGGATACTGTCAGCCTTTCTGAAATACACAGTCTCTCCAGAACAAATGACTGAACATACCTCACTGCTATATAGCATGAAAACGTTCCTCACACTGAATTTTCCTGTACTCCTCAGCCTCTGTGGGAACAGCATTGGATCTTAGTTACAAATGCTAAGATCATCATCCTCTAGGCAGAAATCTTCATCCATCTCCTGCCTGAGAGTAAACATTACACACTGGTACCATTTAAAAATAAACTCTTGCTTGAAGAAAATAAAAACTAACAGTTTATCACCTCTTCCCTTTACCCTTCCTGCTTAGAGCCGGCAAAGAGAATGACTGGGGGGTGGAGTTAAGGGGGGGAGCTATATAGACAGCTCTGCTGTGGGTGCTCTCTTTGCCACTTCCTGTTAGGAAGGATAATATCCCACAAGTAAGGATGAAACCGTGGACTCGGTACATCTTCCAAAGAAAAATACAGTAACATCTCCTTATATCTCTGCTCCTTTTCAAAGTGTAGGTGCAACATATCATCAGCAAATTCAGGTCATCAAAATATGTGCTCTGGTTAATTACTCCAATATGTGTCCTGTATAAGATGTAAGCATAAAATCTGTAGCAACAGAACTGACCAGTAGAAAGCATAATTGTACATTATAACAAGTAAAGGTCCCCTAAAGATGATATCCAAGAAAGTTTCTACTGACTGCAGAATTCACATGGCATATACTGCACTAGAACATGAATATATTTCACTACATATAGTAGGGTATGAAAGAAATATGAGGGTGAAAAACACTAGTTTTTTTATATAAATATCCTTGAAAATAAAAGAGACAAAAAATGTTCAGTCTTTTATTTTAAAAACTATAAACAGTCACCAAAGTAAATAAAGCCATTCTATAACATAAACTGTTAGGTCTATATCTTTACTGCACATCCTACGGACACAGCAGAAATGGTGTTTGGGAGAGTTCCACATTTTTGGATGCTAATACAACAGGCAGTTATAAATGAATACACTTCACGCCAAGGTGATAGGGTGGGAGAGGAAAGACAAATTTAACGGCGTGAGCGGGATCTGAGCAGGAATGTGGTACAGTATTAAGAATGGAAGAATAATACAATAAAATTCCACACTATATTAAGATAGAAAAAGTAGTGAAGAAAATATCATACCTGCACGTAATAATGCAAATATAACACAGGAGAAAACCTGTATAAAATTCCATGTATTTAAACCAATTTACAAATACAAAAAATTCTGTACAAGCTCTGAGCTTGCACTATGACAAACATTTTCAGTGGATATATGTCAGGGAAAAACCAAAAATAACTTCAAATAGTTTTTCTTCTACAAAAATGACATGTGATATATTATTCCATACTCTTTCAGCCAGCAAATGAGTTCTACAAGGTGTATAATACAAATAAAAAAAATAATAAAAAGGGAAAAAAAGAAAAGTGGGCAAAATATCACAGTTCCACAAAACTGTTTTAACTTTACAGCATCAGTACCTTTCCAGAATTATTTACACAAATTTAAAGAACATTCATCCACTGCGTAGAATATATCACAATTAGTTACAATTGACAGTTAAGTCTAGAAAACTTTAGAACCTAGCTATGATGCTTCTAGAACACCACAGAATTCATTTCTTCCAGTGGCTGCAGTGGCATGAAAGGTGTTCTATTCACAAATATTTACAAGATCTATTCAGACTGGTAAATTTTATGATAATAAATAAGTGAAAATATATTGGCTCAAGTAAGAAAACCAAGCTACTGATTTCTAAACAAAACACACAATCCATAGCAAGATATTGGTGGGACCCACCAAGATCAGGGGGATACAGATGTGCTGAATTTTTTATTCAAACCAGCTTAAACAGTTTCGTAAATATAAAAATGTGCTCCTTTTTGGATATAGATAAAAATATTTAATGCTTCTATTTTATCTGCTCGTGAGGGTTTTATAATGTTTCCATGTTTATTCCAATGTGGATGGTAGTTTATTCTGAACACACCAGTTTCCGTCAGGATAGTTCCACTGTGAAAGACATCCTGTAGACTGCTGGTAGAAAATCCCATGGCAGTTTCTTTTTTCTCTTACAGAGAACAAAGGGATTCATTCAGTGATCAGAATGTGAAGACTCCTCTCAGCAACAAAGGAGGAGATATAATAATGCAAGCTATGGTCTCTGCTCCATTAAGACTTAGTGCTTTCCTTAGTAACAGTATTTGAAATGTTGTGTGACTAACCATCCCAGTGGTACAAAGGGCACTCTTCTCACTGTAGCATGTCATAGTCTGTTTCTTGTTCTGTACTGTGGGTTGTACAATTAAGTTCATAAAGGCATTTGGCAAGTGTGGAGGAAGCTTCCATATTACTAAGGGCTAGAACCGATAAATGATTTTCATGTCTTTTTAACGATCTGTGGAGGCAACAAAATGAGAACTCATGAACATTTTAGCAAGTATTAATCACTTTGATAAAATAAATAAAAATGATTTACACCAAAGTTCCACTAAGCAGTAACATTTCATACAATAGTACTTCTAGTTAAGGATAAATATTTATCTTCACAATAAGAAGCATTATTTGGCAATATCAGTACTGGTGTATTTTTCTTAGGTCTATTGCGGTTGGGGTGGTATAAACTCATTGTCATTGGCCACTACCCATAATAAACAACAAAGTTGATATAATGGGAGAAAAGGCTTCCATACTCTATAAAAGTAAACATTTAAATACCTTGTAGATGTGTATTTAAAGCAAGGCTTAAAGGGACATGAAACCCCAAATTATTTCATGATTCAGATAGAGAATACAATTTTAAACAACTTTCTATATTCATTTTATTATATAATTTGTTTTCATTCTCTTGGAACCATTTGTTGAAGGAGCAGCAATACACTACTAGTTTCTAACTGAACACATGGGTGAGCCAATGACAATCGGTATATACATGCAGCCACCAATCAGCAGAGAGAACCTAGGTTACATGCTGCTCCTGAGCTTACCTAGAGGTTACCTATAAACCTTTCAGCAAACGATAATTAGAGAAGGAAGCAAATTAAATAATAATAGAGGTAAATTGGAAAGCTGTTTAAAACTGTATTCTCTATCTGAATCATGAAAGAAAAATGTTGGGTTTCGTGTCCCTTTAAGACACATTGAGAGAATAGAAGAACTATAAACTATAAGTATAGTATTTAAAAATTTTCCGTAAAAATCAAAGAATCAACAAGATTATAAGTATATTGCTGATAAAACATATACAATTAGTACAACTTCATCAGTTTTATCCTGAATGTGAGGGATATTGCATATACACTTTTCTGAACTTATGGTGTTCCCCAAGGCAGAACACTGTGCGATCTGCGTTCTTATAGCAGAAACTGAAGGGTCTCTTCAGAAAGAACGGCAGTGGCAGTTAAAATAATTTTTTTGCCTGCACTTTTAATTTCTACCTGAAGGTGTCACTGTTCCGTTCTATCTCAATGTAAATATTTGCTACGTTCCTCTCTTTTCAATTTCCTCCTACTTCCTGAACTCCAGTGCGGTACAGGGTAACAGCACATTGCAGAAAAGGTAAGTCAGGGCTTAACAAATGTATTCTAGGAGTAAAGGAGCCAATCAAAATACTTAAGACAGATTTTTTTTTGTTCTTTAATATGTTGTGTACGTATATGGGGTGTGTGTGTGTGTGTGTGTGTGTGTATGTATGGGGTGTGTGTGTGTGCATCTATGGGGTGTGTGTATGTGCATCTATGGGGTGTGAGTGTGTGTGCGCATCTATGGGGTGTGTGTGTGTGTGCGCATCTATGGGGTGTGTGTGTGTGCGCATCTATGGGGTGTGTGTGTGCGCATCTATGGGGTGTGTGTGTGTGTGCGCATCTATGGGGTGTGTGTGTGCGCATCTATGGGGTGTGCGTGTGTGTGCTCATCTAGGGGGGGTGCGTGCGTGTGCGCATCTATGGGGGGTGCGTGCGTGTGCGCATCTATGGGGGGTGCGTGCGTGTGCGCATCTATGGGGGGGTGCGTGCGTGTGCGCATCTATGGGGGGTGCGTGCGTGTGCGCATCTAAGGGGGGGTGCGTGCGTGTGCGCATCTATGGGGGGTGCGTGCGTGTGCGCATCTATGGGGGGTGCGTGCGTGTGCGCATCTATGGGGGGTGCGTGCGTGTGCGCATCTATGGGGGGTGCGTGCGTGTGCGCATCTATGGGGGGTGCGTGCGTGTGCGCATCTATGGGGGGTGCGTGCGTGTGCGCATCTATGGGGGGGTGCGTGCGTGTGCGCATCTATGGGGGGTGCGTGTGCGCATCTATGGGGGGTGCGTGTGCGCATCTATGGGGGGTGCGTGTGCGCATCTATGGGGGGTGCGTGTGCGCATCTATGGGGGGTGCGTGTGCGCATCTATGGGGGGTGCGTGTGCGCATCTATGGGGGGTGCGTGTGCGCATCTATGGGGGGTGCGTGTGCGCATCTATGGGGGGTGCGTGTGCGCATCTATGGGGGGTGCGTGTGCGCATCTATGGGGGGTGCGTGTGCGCATCTATGGGGGGTGCGTGTGCGCATCTATGGGGGGTGCGTGTGTGTGCGCATCTATGGGGGGTGCGTGTGTGTGCGCATCTATGGGGGGTGCGTGTGTGTGCGCATCTATGGGGGGTGCGTGTGTGTGCGCATCTATGGGGGGTGCGTGTGTGTGCGCATCTATGGGGGGTGTGTGTGTGTGTGCATCTATGGGGGGTGCGTGTGTGTGCGCATCTATGGGGGGTGCGTGTGTGTGCGCATCTATGGGGGGTGCGTGTGTGTGCGCATCTATGGGGGGTGCGTGTGTGCGCGCATCTATGGGGGGTGCGTGTGTGCGCGCATCTATGGGGGGTGCGTGTGTGCGCGCATCTATGGGGGGGGCGTGTGTGCGCGCATCTATGGGGGGGGGCGTGTGTGCGCGCATCTATGGGGGGGGGCGTGTGTGCGCGCATCTATGGGGGGGGCGTGTGTGCGCGCATCTATGGGGGGCGTGTGTGCGCGCATCTATGGGGGCGTGTTCGCGCGCATCTATGGGGGGCGTGTGCGCGCGCATCTATGGGGTGTGTGCATCTATGGGGTGTGTGTGTGTGCATCTATGGGGTGTGTGTGTGTGCATCCATGGGGTGTGTGTGTGTGCATCCATGGGGTGTGTGTGTGTGTGCATCTATGGGGTGTGCATCTATGGGGTGTGTGTGTGTGTGAGTATCTATGGTGTGTGTGTGTGTGTGTGTGTGTGTGTGTGTGTGTATCTATGGTGTGTGTGTGTATCTATGGTGTGTGTGTGTATTTATATATATATATATATATTTATATATATATATATATATATATATATATATATATATATATGTGTGTGTGTATGTGCGTGCATATAGAGATTACAGAAGCTGAAACTGTACCAAATAAGTTAATTGGATATGCACAGTATTGGAAATATGGGGTTGTGGACCCTTACCGAGCCTTTTTCAGAATACTGTGAATTCCCCTTTAACTCATTTGGGAAAAGCTTCAGCCTTAGTCATGTACAACAGATTTTTTTTTTTTTTAAATGGGTGTGTATTATAGTTGTGTTTTTTTTTTTTAAGGATCTCTTTACTGGAATCAACTCTGAGGTTGTAATAAATAAATAATATACAGTGTGTGTATATATATATATATATATATATATATATATATATATATATATATACACACACACCCATATACACACACAATAATTTCTAAGTGCCATCCTTTAAGAAGCATATATTATACATCAGCAGTATAAGCATAGAACAGCAGCCCCTCCAAAATAAGCACATAGACCTCAGCAGTACAGTAGAGCAGGTTCCCAGGCAGACTGACACTGTGGGAACGTACAGCAGACATCAGCAAGGCTGTACATGAACCTGTCCTCATGCACACTGAGTAAGGGCAACAAACACAGCAACACCGGCTCCTTAGAGTCACTGCAGAAAAATGTTCACTAATAAATTTCTCATTGCAGAGAAAGAAAAAAAGTTCTGCCTCTGGGATTGTGTTCATAATCTGCAACAGGATTTTCTTCCACGTATACTGGTAGTAATGGCTGGGCCCCACTCCATATACAACAATCAGTGGTAAACAGTAATAAGCAACATTGTTTTATATATCAAAATACAGCAGACATATGACCAAGTAAATCTACTATGTCTGTTATATGTGCTCATATATCACATCACAAAGTATACTGCCCATGCAGCCCCATTATGCCAGCTACATTTACAAGTAAAATCTCAGATGCGTGGCCATTGCAGCACCATTATGCTGACTATATGCCCAAATAAGACTAGGAAATTAAATGCAAAGGCGAGATGGCCCAAGTGGCGGTGGAAAAGGGGGAAGTTACAGCGGTGGTGATTTAGCACGTGCAGCATTCCACCCATATAAAAAAAAAGCATTAGTTCTATTTCTGCTCTGTACTGACTAAAGCTATGTGTTATTGTCAGGTTAAAGGTGGATAGTGTTAATTAACCAATATCCCCAATCAATAATCATTCATACTGCAGTATCAGTTGCACATGAACCTGTATTTTTGCCAAGTTCAATTTAATTTAAAACTGCTTTTTTATGCTTAAAAATAAGAATTTGGCTACTACACTTTTCTACGCATGATTTCCCCTACAACGTCTCTTTAAGGTAGTATTGAAATAAATGAATACCAAGCACTTCTGATACAGGCTTTTATAAGAAACTGCATAAAGAGAGAAACAAACACAAACTGCAAAACCTTTGCAGGTTTTCTTCAAATTGTATTTAATAAGCAAGACTTTAATTTTGCTTTAAAAGTTAGAGTAACATTTTTTGTGTTTGAGAAGTGCTGGTTAAATAGAAACTTACCTGCGACCACATTCTGAGTGTTTTGCAACATTTTTTAATATTAAGGCAGCTGTTAATCGGATGTGTTTTGTGATTGGTCCCTCTTTTTCATCCTTTATGAAATGAAAAGAATAAAATATATATTTTATACATATTAGCTATAGCAAGAGAATGACCTGCAGTCAAGTGTACAATCAAAGGACAACTAATTCATAGATGTTGCCTATGTTGGGACTGAGTCTCATTAAATATGTGTCGTTATTTTTTAATGTCCTTAATTTGTACTTACTGTGAAGTCTCTGAAGACCAGATTTCTTGATCCCCGCCGGAGTGCCATGAGTGCTGCACTTGGATGGTTTACAATAGCCTTCTGAGCTCTGGGAGTTGATGAACCTCCAGACTGTCTACAATGAGAAATTCCACAGATAAATACAATGAAACAAGGGGGGCTTTAGAACCAATTTTTTTTGTTTTTTAATAATATGTCAGGATTTGATAAATTTTGGTAGCCAGTGAGAGAATACAGCCTTTAAATTGTGTCCATGGTATTATGATAGATAGTAGGATATTGGGGAAATATAAAGATAAATAAAGTAAAGCTGTCAGGCCCATTTTTTTACTTGCCATGTGACCTGGTGTGTTGTGGCATTGTAGAGACCTGTTATGTAACTTCAAAATGTGTTCTAAAAATGTGGTACAATATAAAATGTACAATTGTTATAGAGATAGTTTCTTACTTATTGGAAGATTTTTGATTTCCGGCCTGTCCCTGTTCCTCCTGTTTAAGCCCTGCTAGAAGAGCATCTTTTGAACAGTGCTTGTCCTGTTAAGACATTTAGACAAGAAATAGCAAACAAATTAAGATAAAAAAAAATCTAAACATAGAAAACATCCTAAGATGAATTTAGTACAATCAACTTTCTATCAAACAACTATTTTGCCACTATTTTGATATAAGATAATTATTTTTGTTCCTGTGAAGTGCTGCTGCATCTTTCAATTTATAATAAGATAAGAAGTTAAATAATTTAGTGTACACTA
This sequence comes from Bombina bombina, assembly GCF_027579735.1. Classification (NCBI taxonomy): domain Eukaryota; kingdom Metazoa; phylum Chordata; class Amphibia; order Anura; family Bombinatoridae; genus Bombina; species Bombina bombina. Next base: position 219,391,558 of record NC_069504.1, on the reverse strand, counting down.
CAGTAATTGCACAAGCTTACCTGTAAGTGTGTGATAAATGAAAACCTCTGCCGCTGGAAAGGTTCACAGCCTTCCCACATGCACTGTCCAGGATACACATCTTTACCACCATGTTCAGTTGCAGCATGGTAAAAAACTTGAGATGGGGTTTCAAACCATCTAAAAAAAAGGAGTGAAAAAATGAAGTGAAATGTATAAAATGTACATAAACAGTCTGCAATTAATTCATTAATATCTGTATATGTCCAGTAAGCTAAATGGAGTACAAACGCATATATTATCATCATCGGGTATTCGTAGAGTACCAACATATTCTGCAGCAATAATTAATTTAACCAAATCACACAGTTTAATAAGAACAAAAACACACAATTAAAAAAAATATGGAAAGTATTATGCAAAAAACAATTTATGCTTACCTGATAAATGTCTTTCTTTCAGGATATGGAGAGTCCACAACAGCATTCCAATTACTAGTGGGAATATCACTCCTGGTCAGCAGGAGGAGGCAAAGAGCACCACAGAAAATCTGTTACGTGTCACTCCCCTACCCAAAATCCCCAGTCATTCGACCGAAGGGAAATGGAAAAAGGAATAACACAAAGGTGTAGAGGTGCCTGAGGTTTAGTCAAAAATAACTGTCTTAATTAAGGGTGGGGTCGTGGAATCTCCATATCCGGAAAGAAATTCATCAGGTAAGCATACATTTTGTTTTCTTTCCTAAGATATGGAGAGTCCACAACATCATTCCAATTACTAGTGGGAACCAATACTCAAGCTAGAGGACACGGAATGAATAGGGAGGGAGACCAAGACAGGCAAACAGAAGGCACCACCGCTTGAAGGACCTTTCTCCCAAAAGAGGCCTCAGTAAAATTTAGAAAAATTATGCAGAGGACCAAGTTGCAGCCTTGCAAATCTGCTCCACCGAAGATTCATTTTTGAAAGCCCAAGAAGAGGAGACAGCCCTAGTGGAATGAGCTGTAATTCTCTCAGGAGGCTGCTGACCAGCAGTCTCAAAAGCAAAACAAATTATACTTCTCAACCAGAAAGAGAGAGAAGTAGCGGTAGCCATTTGACCTTTACGCTTTCCTGAGAAACAAACAAAAAACAGGGCAGAAGACTGGTGAAAATCCTTAGGTCGCCTGTAGGTAGAATTTTAGAGCACGAACAACATCCAAGTTGTGCAACAGACGTTCGTTATGAGAAGAAGGATTGGGACAAAGAGAAGGAACAACAATTTCCTGATTAATATTTCTATCCGAAACCACTTTCAGAAGACAACCCAAATTAGTACGAAGAACCGCCTTATCAGTATGAAAGATAAGGTAAGGCGAATCACACTGCAAAGCCGAGAGTTCCGAAACTCTCCGAGAAGAAAAGACAGCAATAAGAAACAAAACATTCCAAGATAGGAACTTAATATCTATGAAATGCATAGGCTCAAAAGGAGCCTGTTGCAAAACTTTAAGAACAAGGTTAAAGCTCCAAGGAAGAGCAACAGGTTTAAACACAGGCCTGATTCTGACCAGGGCCTGACAAGAAGATTGAACATCTGGCACATCCGCCAGATGCTTGTGTAACAAAATAGATAATGCAGAAATCTGACCTTTCAGAGAACTGGCTGACAATCCTTTCTCCAGACCTTCCTGGAGAAAAGACAAAATCCTAGCCCTACTCCAAGAGTAGCCTTTGGATTCACACCAATAAAAAGGAAATTTATGCTTACCTGATAAATTTATTTCTTTTACGATATGACGAGTCCACGGATTTCATCCTTACTTATGGGATATCGCCTCCTGGTCAGCAGGAGGAGGCAAAGAGCTCCACAGAAGAGCTGCATAAATAGCTCCTCCCTTCCCCCTCAACCCAGTCATTCGACCGAAGTTAGGAAGAGAAAGGAAAAGCCAAGGAGCAGAGGTGACTGAAGTTAAACAAAAATAAAAACCCGTCTTAGAAAACGACAGGGCGGGCCGTGGATTCGTCATATCGTAAAAGAAATAAATTTATCAGGTAAGCATAAATTTCCTTTTACAAGATATGACGAGTCCACGGATTTCATCCTTACTTATGGGATACAATACCAAAGCAATAGGACACGGATGAAAGGGAGGGACAAGACAGGAACTTAAATGGAAGGCACCACTGCTTGAAGAACCTGTCTCCCAAAAATAGCCTCGGACGAGGCAAAAGTATCAAATTTGGAAAATTTGGAAAAAGTGTGAAGAGACGACCAAGTTGCAGCCTTGCAAATCTGTTCAACGGAAGCATCATTTTTAAATGCCCATGAGGAAGCCACAGCTCTAGTAGAATGAGCCGTAATTCGTTCTGGAGGCTGCTGTCCAGCAGTCTCATATGCAACATGGATCATACTCCTCAGCCAAAAAGAAAGAGGAAGCCGTAGCTTTCTGACCCCTACGTTTTCCAGAAAAAAACAACAAATAATGAAGATGTTTGACGAAAATCCTTAGTCGCCTGCAGGTAGAACTTCAAGGCACGGACTACGTCTAAATTATGTAACTGACGCTCCTTCTTAGAGGAAGGGTTAGGACACAAGGAAGGAACAACAATTTCCTGATTAATATTTTTGTTAGAAACAACCTTAGGAAAAAAAACAGGTTTGGTGCGCAACACCCCCTTATCAGAATGGAAAATAAGATAAGGAGAATCACATTGTAATGCCGAAAGCTCAGAAACTCTGTGAGCCGAAGAAATAGCAACCAGAAATAAAACTTTCCAAGATAATAACTTAATATCTATGGAATGCATAGGTTCAAACGGAACCCCTTGAAGAACATTAAGAACTAAATTCAAACTCCAAGGAGGAGCAATTGATCTAAACACAGGCCTGATCCTAGTCAGAGCCTGACAAAAGGACTGAACATCTGCCAGACGCTTGTGTAGCAAAATAGACAGAGCAGAAATCTGTCCCTTTAAGGAACTTGCTGATAACTCCTTCTTTGAGAAAAAACTAAAATCCTAGGAATTCTAATCTTACTCCATGTGTAACCCTTGGATTCGCACCAATAAAGATATTTACGCCATATCTTATGGTAAATATTTCTAGTAACAGGCTTAAGTGCCTGAATCAAGGTATCAATGACCGAATCAGAAAACCCACGCTTAGATAGAATCAAGCATTCAATCTCCAAGCAATCAACTGCAGAGAAATTAGATTCGGATGATGGAAGGGTCCCTGAATGAGAAGGTCCTTTCTCAATGGAAGCTTCCACGGTGGCAGAGATGACATGTCCACCAGATCGGCATACCAAGTCCTGCGAGGCCACGCAGGAGCGATGAGAATCACTGAAGCCCTCTCCTGTTTGATCCGAGCAATCACCAGGGGAAGGAGCGCAAACGGTGGAAACACATAAGCTAGGTTGAACGAACAAGGCACTGCCAAGGCATCTATCAGTTCGGCCTGAGGATCCCTGGACCTGGACCTGTATCTTGGGAGCTTGGCATTCTGACAAGATGCCATAAGATCCAGCTCCGGTCTGCCCCATCTGAGAATCAGGGTGGCAAAGACCTCCGGATGGAGTTCCCATTCCCCCGGATGAAACGTCTGTCTGCTCAAAAAATCTGCTTCCCAGTTTTCCCACTCCTGGGATGTAGATTGATGAAAGATAACAAGAGTGAGCCTTCGCCCACCGAATTATCTTGGATACTTCTGTCATCGCTAAGGAACTCCTTGTTCCTCCCTGATGATTGATGTAAGCCACAGTCGTGATGTTGTCCGACTGAAATCGGATGAATTTGGCCGAAGCCAACTGAGGCCAAGTCTGAAGTGCATTGAATATTGCCCTCAATTCCAGAATATTGATTGGAAGTAGAGACTCTGACCGAGTCCACACACCCTGGGCCTTCAGGGATTTCCAGACTGCACCCCATACTAGTAAACTGGCGTCCGTTGTCACCATCACCCATGAGGGTCTGCAAAAGCACGTCCCTTGGGACAGATGATCCTGCGACAACCACCAAAGAAGAGAGTTTCTTGTCTCCTGATCCAGATCTATCTGAGGAGACAAATCTGCATAATCTCCATTCCACTGTCTGAGCATGCTCAGTTGTAGAGGTGAAAACGAGCAAACGGAATGATGTCCATTGCCGCCACCATCAACCCAATTACCTCCATGCACTGAGCCACTGATGGCCGAGGATTGGACTGAAGGGATCGGCATGTATTCAGAATCTTTAACTTTCTGACTTCCGTCAAGAAGATCTTCATGGATACAGAGTCTATTAGAGTCCTTAGAAAGGATAGAACCATGTTGGTATGAGACTTTGTCAGCTGATAAGACGCCTGGATCAGAATATCGTCCAGATAAGGCGCCACTGCAATGCCCTGCGGCCTGAGAACCGCCAGCAGAGATCCTAGAACCTTTGTGAAGATCCTGGGTGCCGTGGCCAGCCCGAAAGGAAGGGCCACGAACTGAAAATGTGTGTCCAGAAAGGCAAACCTCAGGAACTGATGATGATCTCTGTGGATAGGAATATGAAGATATGCATCCTTTAAATCCATGGTAGTCATATATTGACCCTCCTGGATCAATGGGAGAATTGTTTGAATAGTCTCCATCTTGACAGATGGAACTCTGAGAAACTTGTTCAGACTTTTGAGATCTAAAATGGGTCGGAACGTTCCCTCTTTTTTGGGAACCACAAAAAGATTTGAGTAAAACCCCTGCACCTTTTCCCTTTTTGGAACAGGACAAATTACTCCCATAGTGGAGAGGTCTTTTACACAACGTAAGAACGCCTCTCTTTTTATCTGGTCTACAGACAATTGTGAAAGAAGAAACCTTCCCTTTGGGAAGGAATATTTGAACTCCAACTGATACCCTTGGGACACGATCTCTAGTGTCCAGGGATCCTGAACGTCTCTTATCCAAGCCTGGACAAAGAGAGAAAGTCTGCCCCCTACTAGATCCGGTCCTGGATCGGGGGCCGTCCATTCATGCTGTCTTGGGAGCAGCAGCGGGCTTCTTGGGTTGTTTACCCTTGTTCCAAGCCTGGTTGGGTCTCCAGGTGGGCTTGGCTTGTGAATAATTCCCTTCCTGTTTAGCGGAAGAGGAAGGAGTGACTCCTTTGAAATTACGAAAGGAACGAAAATTACTGTCGTCCCCTTTGTTTAGATGTTTTGTCTTGCGGGAGCAGATGACCCTTACCTCCCGTAATATCAGAAATGATTTCTTTCAAGTCAGGCCCTAACAGGGTCTTTCCCTTGAAATGAATAGCCAAGAGCTTGGATTTAGAGGACACATCCGCAGACCAGGATTTTAACCATAAGGCTCTGCGCGCTAAAATGGAATATCTTGCATTCTTAGCCGCCAATTTGGTGATCTAAAAGGCGGCATCCGTAACAAAAGAATTGGCCAGCTTAAGAGCCTTGATTCTGTCCATTATTTCCTCTAAAGAAGTCTCAGTCTTAAGAGACTCTTCCAACGCGTCAAACCAAAAGGCAGCCGCAGTTGTGACTGGTACGATGCAGGCCGTCGGTTGTAATAGAAACCCTTGATGAACAAATAACATTTTTAGAAGACCCTCCAACTTTTTATCCATAGGGTCTTTGAAAGCACAACTTTCCTCAATAGGGATAGTCGTACGCTTAGCCAGGGTAGAAATAGCTCCCTCCACCTTAGGGATCGTCTGCCAAGAGTCCCGAATGGTGTCAGGTATATGGTACATTTTCTTAAAAATAGGGGAAGGTGAGAACGGGATACCCGGTCTTTCCCATTCCCTAGTAATAATTTCCGAAATTCTCTTAGGAACTGGAAAAACGTCAGAATAAGAAGGAAACTCCAAATACCTGTCCATCTTACACAATTTCTCTGAAAGGAACCACAATAGAGTCACAGTCGTCCAGAGTCATCAAAACCTCCCGCAGTAACAGGCGAAGATGTCAGACAGTTCCCCTTCAGACAGAGCCTCCCTACCCCCCCCCCCGAGCCCTGGGAGGGTACATCGGAGATCGCCATCAAAGAATGAGAAGTCGCATGGACCACCTGGGTCTCTTTTCTACTACGTTTGCCCTGTAATACTGGCAACTTAGATAAAACTTCAGTAAGAGTGGATGACATAACTGCAGCCATATCCTGCAGAGTAAATTACGCAGACGCCGTTGAAGAACATGGCGTCACTTGCACTGGCGTTAAAGGCTGTGACGCTTTGGGAGAAAGATGCGGCATACCCTGAATCTCATCAGTCTGAGGACATTCATTTGACATATCTTTATTAAAGAAAATTTGCTCTCTACACTGTAAAACCCTCTCAATACATGGGGGACAAAGTGTAACAGGGGGTTCCACAATGGCATCTAAACACATAGGGCATGTACTTTGTTCAAGGTCATCCATGATAACAGAACAAACAAAGCAATCCTGGTCAATTCACAGATATTATTCAGAAAAAATAGAGTACTGTGTCTTTAAATAATAAAGTCTGCTTGACTTTATTATTTAAAACTATTCTATAAGCAATTAAGTAGTTGCCCCTGAGTTGTTAGGTTTCCCTGACCAGAAAAAAAGGAACAGTCACCTCGCCGCAGTTCCGCTTCTACCTGCGCCCACTTGCTTGACACTGACACCTCATACTGCGCACTACGATCGCTTGTAATTACTTATCAACAACCTTAGGGGCCGTAAAAAGTTGCTGCCATCCGGAGCCCGATAGAAGGGATACTGCGCAGGAAGCTCGCGAACGACAAGCCCCGCCCTCGTGGCCGTAAACCTAACCCCGCAGCTCCGTGGTGTATACACACACTGAACCGCCATTAACCGGAGTCTAAAACAAGCCAAACACTTTTGCCACAATCTCCCGCGTCAGCCATCTCTGTAGGTTTTTCACCTTCCACCATTAAACAGAGTGCCCAATAACGTACACAGTGTATAAACACCATCCATTCCCCAGCACTTCTAGTTTATCTTGCCTCTAGAATGTCTGCAGGAATTAAGCAATGTGTCGGTTCTCGTTTTAACTAGTGAGAATCTGCATATTGTTAAAGAGAAGCCTTTTAGCCCCTAATCTCCGATAGAGAACAAACAAGAAAAAGGCAAAGTACAGTCAATTCTGATATATGCTTTTTGCAGAGCCCCAGAATAAAAGACTGCACTTACCTCCATGCTGAGGAACAGCATGATAATTCACAGTGTCAAGAGGTCCTCTCTTCCTCCTGAGGTCCTGTGAAGATAGAAGGGTCTTAGTTACGTTTCCTCTCAAGCCATCACATCAGAGCAGCAGAAGAATGGGAGGTGCAGTGAGGCTAAAACCCCACCAGTTCCCATAGCCAAAAGGCTATAACTGCAGAAGCTGCTCTAAAGGAAAATAGTACACTTTGGCACCATTTAAAAATAAACTCTTGATTGAAGAATCTAAACTAACACCTCACTTTACCTCTCTCCTGTCTACTAACACAGGCAAAGAGAATGACTGGGTTGGGGGGGAAGGGAGGAGCTATTTATGCAGCTCTGCTGTGGAGCTCTTTGCTGCCTTCTGCTGACCAGGAGGCAATATCCCATAAGGATGAAATCTGTGGACTCGTCATATCTTGTAAAAGAAAGGTATTTACGCCATACCGTATGGTAAATTGTACGAGTAACAGGCTTGCGAGCCTGTAGCATGACTCAGAAAACCCACGCTTAGCCAGAACTAAGGGTTCAATCTCCAAGCAGTCAGCTTCAGAGAAACGAGATTTGGATGGAGGAATACGAGGCCATGCAGGAGCTATTAAAATTACGTGATATTCAGTGGACCCAGCGCAAGTGTATACACCTATTGCTCCCTTCAATTGGTTTCCTAGTAAACCTTGTGATAGACAGTTAATATAAGTGGATGAAGCGAGCGCCAAAAAGGCTAAGGTGAACGTATAAAAAGTCAGTTTTATTTTACACAGTATAGAACACAGAACTAAAATTCATGGATCCATGATTTACAAGATAAAAACAATATATAAACAGTAAGTGTAAAAGCAGCAACAGTCTATGAAAAATACAACAATAATCTTTACATAGAGATGGATATAAGTAGCTAATGCATATATTGTTGAAAAATAAAATTGTCCTAATAAAATTATTTGATGTAAGTTCCAATAAAGTAGTCCCAATAAAGTGGTGAAAAAGGGTTATAAGATAGAGAAAAATATAAAAATAAAAAGTTAAGTTCTGATTTAGAAGGTTTACAAAACCACAAAATGCAACAGTAAAAAATGTTAAAAATATTTGTGTAAAGGTGAATTGAAGATGGTGAACTTCTTATGTCTTCTAATTAGTGATATCCATCAATCAAGGTGATGCATCTCCTAAAATAATCCTGTGAAAAAAGAAAAAACAATACTGCAGAAAATATAAAACACTTCGTTAAAGTGTACGAAATTTGCTTACTTTCAGTTAAATGTTTTTTAAATGTTCTTATAGTCTCAACTTTTATCAAATTCTGGTTTTATGATATGTATAATCAATAACCTGTCTAACGTTATTGAATATATACGATTTATCAATTCACGGTTATATTCATATTAATATTACGTAAATATCAGCCAATAAGTTTATAATACCTCTCTGTCATCATGATAATGCATATGTTTTTGAAACTAGGTATGACAAACACTCAAACTGTCTTTTTTCAATTGCACCAAAACACCAGGACAAATCAAAACCGGAAACGACATTCCGGAAATTACGTTTTATATCTGAAACCGGATATGATGTCAAAAACTCACCATCACATGCATTAAAATGGCGAACATACCAGAACCAACAATATACCTTGTAAGATGGACTTATATTTAAAAACCTATTTATATTTACAGATACACGTCATCAACCAATGTTGCTACATATATATTTAAAAATATAATTTACAAAGAATATTTTAGAGATTTTTAATATTTGCCCATACCCACAACGCATTTTACAGGAAGTGGGCGGCCCTTAAGGAACCAAAATTTTGGCGCCCAAACATTCAGTAACTATTGGATTACCTACCCTATATAAGCTACATTTGCTTACTTGGTTACATAGTCTTAAAAAAGGCCTGTTAGGTCGAAACGCGTCAACATCTAAAAGTAAGCAAATTTCTTACAGTTTAACAAAGTGTTTTATATTTTCAGCAGTATTGTTTTTTCTTTTTTCACAGGATTATTTTAGGAGATTTATCACATTGATTGATGGATATCACTAATTAGAAGACATAAGAAGTTCACCATCTTCAATTCACCTTTACACAAATATTTGTAAAAATTTTTACGGTTGCATTTTGTGGTTTTGGAAACTTTATACTACCTTCTAAATCAGAACTTAACTTTTTATTTTTATATTTTTCTCTATCTTATAACCCTTTTTTACGTTTTTCATTTTATATTTTATTTTTCAATATAATATAAAATACCAAAGGAATAATGGAACAAATGGTTTCCATTTTGAAGGACGGTACACTGAGAAACTTGAGACACTTTAGGTCTAAAATGGGTCTAAAAGTTCTCTTTTTGGGAACCACGAACAGATTTGAATAGCATCCTAGACCCTGGTCCCTTACTGGAACAATCACTCCCAGGGAGGAAAGGTTGTGAATGCAGCTCAAAAATGCCTCTTTTTACCTGGTCTGAAGATAATCTTGAGGTGGAATCTGCACCGGGAGGGAAAGTTTTGAATTCTATTTTGTAACCCTGAGATATTATGTCCACAGCCCAAGGATCTAGGACATCTCGTATCCACGCTTGACAAAACAGGTGAAGTCAGACAGACTCAGCTGAGGGTTTCTTTGATTGCTTCCCCTTATTCCAAGATTGATTTGGCTTCCAAGAAGACTTGGAATGTTCCTGCTTCAAAGAGGGAGAGGAAGACTTTTGACCTTTGAAGTTATGAAAGGAACGAAAATTACTTTGACGTCCTTTAGGTCTGTTGTTCTTGTCTTGTTCTTGTAATATCAGAAATTATTTCTGTCAGACCAGGTCCAAACAGAAGCTTGGACTTGGAGCTAACATCAGCTGACCAAGATTTTATAGCCACAAAGCCCTTAGGGCTAAGACAGTGAAGCCAGACATCTTAGCTCCCAGTCTAATAACTTGCATGTTAGCATCAGAAATAAAGGAATTGGCTAGTTTGAGAGCCTTAATCCTATCATGGATCTCTTCCAACAGAGTCTCTACTAAAATTGATTCAGTCAAGGCGTTGCACCAATAAGATGCCACACTTGCTACTGTGGCAATACAAACTGCAGGTTGCCATTGAAGACCTTGAAGAACATACATCTTTTTCAAATAAGCCTCCAGTTTTTTGTCCATGGGATCCTTAAAGGTGCAGCTATCCTCTATAGGGATCATAGTTCTCTTAGCCAATGTAGAAATTGCCCCTTCTACTTTAGGCACCGTGCACCATGAATCTTTAATGGAGTCAGCAACATTAAACATCTTTTTAAAGATGGGAGACGGGGAGAAAGGTATTCCTGGCTTCTCCCATTCCTGTGACAATCTTTGTCACACGGTCTGGAACAGGAAACACTTCCACAGAGGAAGGAACATCATAGTATTTATTAAAGGGACACTGAACCCAATATTTTTCTTTTGTGATTCAGATAGAACATGCAATTTTAAGCAACTTTCTAATTTACTCCTATTATCAAATGTTCTTAATTCTCTTGGTATCTTTATTTGAAAACCAAGAATGAAAGTTTAGATGCTGGCCCATTTTTGGTGAACCTGGGTTGTTCTTGCTGATTGGTGGATAAATTCACCCACCAATAAACAAGTGCTGTCCAGAGTTCATAACCAAAAATGCGCTGGCTCCTTTAGCTTAGATACCTTCTTTTTCAAATAAAGATAGCAAGAGGACAAAGAAAAATTTATAATAGGAATAAATTATAAAGATGCTTAAAATTACATCTGAATCAAGAAAGAAAAAAATTGGGTTCAGTGTCCCTTTAAGCTTACTAGACTTCTTAGGGTTGACGACGACAGAAAGTCATCCAAAGTAGTCAATACCTCCTTTAACAGTACACAAAGGTGTTCAAGATTAAATCTGAAGTTTACTTCTTCAGTATTAGATGAAGGTATTATACTGTCTGAATCTGAGATTTCACCCTCAGAGGCTACAAACGTATCCTCCACATCAGACTTATGAGGGAGAGAAACCTATATAGCAGTAGGTGGAACATAAACCTTACTATCTGAATGTCTAATTTTCCTCTTGTGTTTTCCCAGCATAGGAAAAGCAGATAATGCCGCAGATACCGCAGAAGATACCGGTGCAGCAAAATATGCAGGCAAATAAACTCCTCCAGGGGGCTGAGAGGAACTGCAGGGCACTGTATGTGACACCATAGAGGCTTGGGACGTTTGAGGAGAAAGCTGTGGCATTGCCTGAACAGCATCATCCTGAGAGACATTGGGCTCAGAGGGCAACAATGTATCTTTAAATTGAAGTGTTCTAGCTAAGCATACAGCACAGAATTGCATAGGCAAAACAATTTGTGCCTCAAGGCATAACAAGCATTTGTCAAAAGACAGAGTCTTGGTCCAGGTCCATAATAATAAATAAAAAATTCACTTTAAGAATTTTTTAATACCACAGCAGCTTAACGTTATGCAAAAATTATTTAAAATAATAAACCAATCAGGCCCCCTACACTTCAGACAGGCTGAGGTGCCTTACCGTAACACTTATACATAATTTGGCCACCAGAAGTCTCTAAAAACATAATTTATGTAAGAACTTACCTGATAAATTCATTTCTTTCATATTCGCAAGTCCATGAGCTAGTGACGTATGGGATATACAATCCTACCAGGAGGGGCAAAGTTTCCCAAACCTCAAAATGTCTATTAACGAATAGCCAAGTAGTGGGGTAATAAAGAAAGGAGTAAAAAGCATCAACGAAGGAATTTGGAAATAATAACCACCATAAAAAGGGTGGGTCTCATGGACTCTTGCCAATATAAAAGAAATTAATTTATCAGGTAAGTTCTTACATAAATTATGTTTTCTTTCATGTAATTGGCAAGAGTCCATGAGCTAGTGACGTACGGAATAGCAATACCCAAGATGTGGAGCTCCACAGAAGAGTCACTAGAGAGGGAGGGATAAAAATAACAGCTATTTTCCACTGAAAAAATTAATCCACAACCCAAAATATAAAAGTTTATTCTCATAAATGAAAAGAAAAAACTTAAACATAAGCAGATGAATCAAACTGAAACAGCTGCCTGAAGAACTTTTCTACCAAAAACTGCTTCTGAAGAAGCAAATACATCAAAACGGTAGAATTTAGTAAATGTATGCAAAGAAGACCAAGTTGCTGCTTTGCAAATCTGATCAACTGAAGCTTCATTCTTAAAAGCCTACGAAGTGGAAACTGATCTAGTAGAATGAGCTGTGATTCTCTGAGGCGGGGCCTGACCCGACTCCAAATAAGCCTGATGAATCAAAAGCTTTAACCAAGAAGCCAAGGAAAAGGCAGAAGCCTTCTGACCTTTCCTAGAACCAGAAAATACAACAAATAGACTAGAAGTCTTCCTGAAATCTTTAGTAGCTTCAACATAATATTTCAAAGCTCTCACCACATCCAAAGAATGTAAGAATCTTTCCAAAGAATTCTTAGGATTAGGACACAAAGAAGGAACAACAATTTATCTATTAATGTTGTTAGAATTCACAACCTTAGGTAGAAATTTAAAAAAAGTCTACAAAACTGCCTTATCCTGATGGAAAATCAAAAAAGGAGATTTACAAGAAAGAGCAGACAATTCGGAAACTCTTCTAGCAGAAGATTGCCAAAAGGAACAACACTTTCCAAGAAAGTAATTTAATGTCCAAAGAATGCATAGGCTCAAAAGGAGGAGCCTGTAAAGCCTTCGAAACCAAATTAAGACTCCAAGGAGGAGAGATTGAGTTAATGACAGGCTTGATACGAACCAAAGCCTGTACAAAACAGTGAATATCAGGAAGCTTAGCAATTTTTCTGTGAAATACAACAGAAAGAGCAGAGATTTGTCCCTTCAAGGAACTTGCAGATAAACCTTTATCCAAACCATCCTGAAGAAACTGTAAAATTCTAGGAATTCTAAAAGAATGTCAGGAGAATTTATGAGAAGAACACCATGAAATATAAGTCTTCCAAATTCGATAATAAATCTTCCTAGAAACAGATTTACGAGCCTGTAACATAGTATCAATCACTGACTCAGAGAAATCTCTTACTAAGCACTAGGCGTTCAATTTCCATACCTTCAAATTAAAGATTTGAGATCCTGATGGAAAAACGGACCTTGAGACAGAAGGTCTGATCTTAAAGGAAGTGGCCAAGGCTGGCAACTGGACATTCGAACAAGATCCGCATACCTAAACCTGTGAGGCCATGCTGGAGCTAAAAGCAACACAAACGAATGTTCCATGATGAATTTGGAAAATCACTCTTGGAAGAAGAACTAGAGACGGGAAGATATAAGCAGGTTGGTAAAATCAAGGAACTGCTAACGCATCCACCGCCTCTACCGGAGAATCCCTGGACCTGGACAGGTACCTGGGAAGTTTCTTTTTTAGATAGGAAGCCATCAGATCTATTTCTGGAAGACCCCACATCTTAACAATCTGAAAAAACACATCTGGATGGAGGGACCACTCCCCAGGATGTAAAGTCTGACGGCTGAGATAATCCGCTTCCAAATTGTCTACACCTGGGAAATGAACCGCAGGAGCTGGATTCCGCCCAAGCAAGTTTCCGAGATACTTCTTTCGTAGCTTGGGGACTGTGAGTCCCACCCTGATGATTGACATATGCACAGTTGTGATATTGTCTGTCTGAAAAAAAAAATGGTTCTCTCTTCAACAGAGGCCAAACCTGAAGAGCCCTGAAAATAGCACAGAGTTCTAAAATATTGATTGGAAACCTCGCCTCTTGAGATTTTCAAACCCCTTGTGCTGTCAGAGATCCATAGACAGCTCCCCAACCTGAAAGACTTGCATCTGTTGTGATCACAGTCCAGGATGGACTAACAAAAGAGGCCCCTTGAAGTATATGATAGTGATCTAACCACCAAGTCAGAGAGAGTCGAAAATTGGGATTTAAGGATATTAAATGTGATATCTTTGTATAATCCCTGCACCACCGATTCAGCATACAAAGCTGGAGGTCTCATATGAAAACGAGCAAAGGAGATCATGTCCGATGCTGCTGTCATGAGACCTAAAACTTCCATGCATATAGCTACTGAAGGGAATGATTGAGAATGAAGGTTCCGACAAGATGAAACCAATTTTAATCGCCTCTTGTCTGTTAGAGACAGAGTCATGGACACTGAATCTATCTGGAAACCTAAAAAGGAGACCCTTGTCTAAGGAATCAAGGAACTTTTTGGTAAATTGATCCTCCAACCATGTTTTTGAAGAAATAACACTAGTTGATTTGTGTGAGATTCTGCAGAATGTAAAGACTGAGCTAGTTCCAAGATATCATCCAAATAAGGTAACACTGCAATACCCCGTTCTCTGATTACAGAGAGTAGGGCACTGAGAACCTTTGAAAAGATTCTTGGAGCTGTCGCTAGGCTAAATGGAAGAGCGACAAAATGGTAATGCTTGTCTAGAAAAGAGAATCTCAGAAACTGATAGTGGTCTGGATGAATCGGAATATGAAGATATGCATCCTGTAAGTCTATCGTGGACATATAATGACCTTGCTGAACTAAAGGCAGAATAGTCCTTATAGTCAACATTTTGAAAGTTGTCACTCTTACAAAACGATTCAAAAATTTCAGATCCAGAAATGGCCTAATGAATTTTCTTTCTTTGGGACAATGAATAGATTTGAATAAAACCCCAGACCCTGTTCCTGAAACGGAACTGGTATGATTACCCCTGAAAACTCTAGGTCTGAAACACACTTCAGAAAAGCCTGAGCCTTTAATGGATTTGCTGGGATGCGTGAGAGAAAAATTCTCACAGGAGGTCTTACTCTGAATCCTATTCGGTACCCTTGAGAGACAATACTCTGAATCCATTGATTTTGGACAGAATCTGACCAAATATTTTGGAAGAATTTTAATCTGCCCCCTACCAGCTGAGCTGGAATGAGGGCCGCACCTTCATGCAGACTTGGGAGCTGGCTTTGGTTTCTTAAACGGCTTGGATTTATTCCAACTTGAAGAAGGTTTCCAATTGGAACCAGATTCTTTGGGGGAAGGATTGAGTTTCTGTTCCTTATTTTGTCGAAAGGAACGAAAAAAACCCTTAGATCTTTTATCCTGAGGCAAAAAACTACCTCCCCCCCCAGTAATAGTTAAAATAATTGAATCCAACCAAATAAATGTTTACCTTGGAAAGAGATAGTAATCTAGATTTAGATACCATATCAGCATTCCAAGATTTAAGCCACAAAGCTCTTCTAGCTAAAATAGCTAAAGACATAGATTTAACATCAATTTTGAGGATATCAAAAATGGCATCACAAATAAAATGATTAGCAAGTTGAAGCAAGCTAAGAATGCTAGACAAATCAGGATCTGTTTCCTGTTGTGCTAAACTTCCCAACCAAAAAGTTGATGCAGCTGCAACATCAGCCAAAGAAATGGCAGGCCTGAGAAGATAGCCAGAATATAAATAAGCTTTCCTTAGATAAGATTCAAGTTTCCTATCTAAAGGGCCCTTAAAGGAAGTACTATCTTCCATAGGAATAGTAGTAAATTTGGCAAGAGTAGAAATAGCCCCATCAACTCTGGGGATCTTTTCCCAAAACTCCAAACTAACTGCTGGCAAAGGATACAATTCTTTAAACCTTGACAAAGGGATAAAAGTAGTACCAGGCCTATTCACAGGTGGTTTATAAACATAGTTTAAACGTATACTAGTTTTAATATCAAGAGGACTAGTTTCCTCAATATCCAATGTAATTAACACCTCTTAACAAGGAACGAATATACTCCATTCTAAATAAGTAGATTTGTCAGTGTCAATATCTGAGGTAGGATCTTCTCAAATCCGATAGATCCTCATCAGAGGAGGATAATTCAGTATGTTTTTGGTCATTTGAAATTTCATCAACTTTATGAGAAGTTTTAAAAGACCTTATTAGAAGGCAGAATAGCAGACAAAGCCTTCTGAATCGCATCAGCAACAAAATCTTTTATATTCACAGAAATACCATGTACATTAGATGTTGAAGGAACTACAGGCATTGTACTATTACTGATGGATACATTCTCTGCATGTAAAAGCTTATCATGACAACTATAAGATACCACAGCTGGAGTTATAATCTCCACAAATTTACAACAGATACACTTAGCTTTGGTTATCAGGCAGCAGGGTTCCAACAGTGGTTTCTGAGACAGGATCAGATTGAGACATCTTGCAAATGCAAGAGAAAAAAACAACATATAAAGCAAAATTATCAAATTTCCTTATATGGCAGTTTCAGGAACGGGAAAAAAAATGCATAGCCCTCTGACATAGAAAAAGGCAAGAGGCACATAGGAATGGGGTTTTAAATAATGAAATTATTTGGCGCCAAGCATGACGCACAACGCAAAATGAAATTTTTTGGCGCTAACATCCGGAAATGACACTCGCATCATTGCAGACGCAACCTTGTGTAAAAAACTCAGCGTCAACTAAGACGCCAGAAATGATGAACTTGCGTCACGGGAGGTACCTTCGCGCCCCCCCAAAAAATAATTATCGTGCCAAGAATGACGCAATAAACATCAGCATTTTTGCGCCTAATTTTGCCCGTGAATATTTCATAAAAAAGCAGTCAATTTGAGAAAAAAAAAAAAAAGGACTAAACCCCAGGTAAGAATTTTTTTTTCCTTAATATGTTTTCCCAAATATGAAACTGATAGTCTGCAAAAGGAAATATACATAAACCTGACTCAAGGAAAATATAAGGACAATATATATATTTAGAACTTTATATAAATACATAAAGTGCCAGACCGATAACAGAGAACCTATGAAATAGATTTCCCGCTAGGAAAAACATTGCATTCAATAGGTGATACTCCCTTCACATCCCTCTGACATTCACTGTACTCTGAGAGGAATCAGGCATCAAAATGCTGAGAAGCGCATATCAACATAGAAATCTTAGCACAAACTTACTTCACCACCTCCATAGGAGGCAAAGTTTGTAAAACTGAATTGTGGGTGTGGTGAGCGGTGTATTTATAGGCATTTTGAGGTTTGGGAAACTTTGCCCCTCCTGGTAGGATTGTATATCCCATACGTCACTAACTCATGGACTCTTGCCAATTACATGAAAGAAACAATCATATAGTAGATTGACACTGAAGAGACAGGAATTCAATGATGCCGCTCCGCGCATATCCGACAGCAGGGAGAAGTCACATGACCAGCAGAGAGAGGAAACTATGCAGCAAGTAAAAGGTGTGCGTTTCCCTCTGCCTACAACACCGGAGCTTAATTTACACAAACACTCAAGCAGTCTGCAAGTTAGCCTGTTCTAGCTAAGCAAGCAAAGAAAACCAACTGCCATATCTTAAGTTTATACATAAATCCCTGTATAAAACATAAGCCACACACATACTAAAAGTATTTAAACAAAATTAGCCCAAAGAGGAAAAATGTCCCAATAAAGGGAAGATTAACCCCCTAGTCTCAACATACATAATGTGCCTGCCCACTGCCAAAGAAAATCCTGTATAAAGGATTTTAAAAATGTCCCCATCTACGGCATATGACATTCTTCTGAAGTGCAAGTCTCCAAGACCTAGAAGACAAAAGCACTTACCTGTAGTCCGGTAGGAAGACAGTTTTCAAGTCGTGAAAGGACACATACTCCTTTTACAGAGACCTGTAGAAAAAGAAGAACAGAGTAACCAACTCTGGCTTTCTGTACCATGGGCAGCAATGTTTAAGAGAACAAAGCAAGGACTACCTCACAACTTCCTAACTGCTTAAAAGCCACCACTACTCTACTGAAGAGATTGACGTGGACTCAGCTAAACCCAAATCCTTGCTTGCAGAGAAACGTAGCAGAAAAAATAATTTCTTCAGACACCAGACACCTCCTCCATTGACAGAGACAAAGAGAATGACTGGGGATTATGGGTAGGGGAGTGACACTTAACAGCTTTGCTGTGGTGCTCTTTGCCTCCTCCCGCTGGCCAGGAGTGATATTCCCACTAGTAATTGGAATTACGTTGTGGACTCTCCATATCTTAGGAAAGAAATAATGTTTATTTTTAATCTAAACTCTATTCAGAAAAATGCTTATAGTCAAAGGGACATGTTACCCAAACTTGAAAAGTGATGCAGCATAACGGGTCATTTCATTGTTTTTTCATTATACAATCCTACTGTATTCAATGGTCCTTTAAGGACATCTACTATAAAAGCTCAGAAGATTATGATGAAATCCCACAAGATCACAGTAAAGCAAAGTGTGAATTCAGCACTTATAATATATTCCTTTTTACATAGAGATGTTCATGTGATATTATCTAGTCAGCTGTTTACAGATATGCTGCATCACTTTCAAGCAATTTAGTATATGGGTAATATGTCAGTTTAAATCTTTTAGCTCCATTACAGAGGCATCCAACATATTACACACAGCAGGTATTCTTCTATTTACAAACATGTTTCAGTGGAATACGCACACATCAGGATTCAAACAACATGACGACTCAGAGCTGGCGGTGGTGTGTATTGCAACAATGATGCCTTGATTTGTGTCACACAAGCAACCATTAACTCACCGAGAAGGTATAGTGTTTGAATACTGGTACACAGGACACTCGCACATGCTGCTGAAAAACACTAATAACTTTTACAAAAAGTATTTTTACAAATGGAAGAATGCAAAAAAGTTTCTATTCAAAACTTAAATGCACTCATGCACATTTGAATTGTGACCCATTAGTTTAAATATGGGTGTTATCAGAAAGGGCTGCATTTTGCGCCACAAATTAGACACACAATTTCATGTGGAGAGAACATAGAATACAAGTAACAAAATATAACTTACTTTAATTTTTTTTACTAAACTTATTTTTTCATCATATTTCTCTAGTAATCACATAGGCATGCTACATGGTAGCATAATGCAGAAACACAGCATAAGTTGTACATTTTCATGTTAACCTTTTATTTAGCGAAATACTATGTGTGTGTGTGTCTTAAGTTAAATGTTTAAATAGTTTAAAGGGATACTAAACCCAATTTTATTCTTTCATGATTCAAATTAAGTTAGAGTATGCAATTTTAAGCAACTTTCTAATTAAATCCTATTATCAATTTTTCTTCGTTCTCTTGCTATATATATTTAAAAAGCTGGAATGAAAAGCTTAGGAGCCGGCCCATTTTAGGTTTAGCACCCTGGATAGCGCTTGTTTATTGGTGACTACATTTAGCCACCAATAAGCAAGCGTAACCCAGGTTCTGAACCAAAAATGGTCTGGCTCCTAAGCTTTACATTCCTGCTTTTTTTTAAAATAAAGATAGCAAGAGAATGATAAAGAAAAAGTTATAGGAGTAAATTAGAAAGTTGCATAACATTGCATGCTCTATCTGAATCATGAAATAAAAAAAAAATGGCTTTAGCATCCCTTTAAGTAAAGAACCTCACAATAGGTTTACATATTTTCATGACAATCAGCTTTAAGACTTTAGGAAATTACCTAGTAAAGTATAAAGAAAATGATAACAGACCCCCTCTATTATCATTTCTATGAAAGGTACAAAAATACAATCTGCATCACAATAGCCAAGTGGCAATCTATAATTTTTCCTTTAGTGCACACAATGCTTTAGTCATATGTAAATAGTATAAAACCTTTAAATATGAAATTGGAGGAGGTACACTATGCTGTGCTCTGACTTGGCTATATTACAATCAATACATTTTTAAGGAAATAAATACTGGAATATGTACTTTTTACATGACTGCCAGAGGCACATGAAGTTCTGTCCTGGCTTCTTCACTTGCTCTACATGGTGACTAAGAGTTGGCGCAGGGTATGGAGAGGGTTGTGAGCTAATGAGCTGCCCATGTACTTGCAATGCTGGTATTGTCGTCACAGGTGTGCTCTGAGAAAAGATAGTGTTAATATGTCAGTTTAATAATTGCACCAGTGCTGCTTAATTTGTTATGTACATTCTTTTTTTACAGTAAAAAAGCACAGAAATCTATTAAACAGTTAAAAAATGACAAAGATATTTACATTTTCCAGGGCAGATGACAAAACAAAAAGCATGAAAATCCATTCAGTTAGTCATTTTAATGCTCCCCTTTAAAAATTACTGTTTTCTAATTAAGGACTTATTTCTCATCACACCTTGTCATACAGTAGTGGATGTTGTGTGCCAAGGAAGTATGTGTTATAAAAAAAAAGTATGTTCTACAATTCACTTGCATATTGGCCAGATAACCATGCAAATATGCTGTGTTTCGTATTAATGGTTACATCCCTTTCTATAATTTGAGTTAAAGCGTACCAAGATAAGCCAAGACAATCCACCCTTGAAATTAGCAGTAACTTCAGAAAAGCTAGTCAACGCAAAGCTATCTTTCTCCCAGCTACTTCCCTCTCCTACCAGTTTTACTTTTTAACCAAGAGGAAAAAGAAACGGGATGTGAAAAACAGTTTATTAAATAGAAAACAGACTTAAGACTTCTCACAAAGATTACTTTAGCAAAGGCCAGCAATTTAAGCAACACAAGGCTGCAAAAATATGCAAAGAGGAGCATTGTGTAATGAGCAAAATGAGGATTCTTAACCCAAAAACTAGTTTGGAGCTCTGGCTCATCTCTATGCTAAGCTGTGGGAGGTTATGTCACTTCATTTATTAGACACAGGCAAGTGTAGAGTTGAAAGGATCTGAAGCTGTATAAACTAAACATACAGTGGATAATTTTAAGTTTATATATATATTCCTGTGAGCGCCATTGAGCCCCCAGGGCTGAGCATGTTGCAGGGTCATGGGATGTGTACCCAGTCCAGTCAGAGTGCAGTGCCCTTTCCGTGTTTTTATATATAAATCATAATTTATGTAAGAACTTACCTGATAAATTAAAGGGACAGTCTAGGCCAAAATAAACTTTCATGATTCAGATAGAGCATGCAATTTTAAACAATTTTCCAATTTACTTATATCACCAATTTTGCTTTGTTCTCTTGGTATTCTTAGTTGAAAGCTTAACCTAGGAGGTTCATATGCTAATTTCTTAGACCTTGAAGCCCACCTCTGTCAGATTGCATTTTTAAGGACCAGTAAACACAGGAGATTTGCATAATCAACAAATGCAAGATCACAAGACAATACAATAGCATTTACTCTGAATTTCAAATGAGTAGTAGATTCTTTTCTAACACATTTCAAAGTTATGTATATTTCCACTCCCCCTGTACCATGTGATAGCAATCAGCCAATCACAAATGCATATACGTATAGTCTGAGTTCTTGCACATGCTCAGTAGGAGCTGGTGACTCAAAAAGTGTAAATATAAAAGACTGTGCACATTTTTTTAATGGAAGCAAATTGGAAAGTTGTTTAAAATTACATGCTGTATCTGAATCATGAAAATTTAATAAAACTTGAGTGTCCCTTTAACAGTTTTTCACCACTAGAGGGTGTTAGTTCACGTATTTCATAAAGATAACACTGTGCTCGTGCACGTGAAGTTATCTGGGAGCAGGCACTGATTGGCTAGACTGCAAGTCTGTCAAAAGAACTGAAAAAAGGGGCAGTTTGCAGAGGCTTAGATACAAGATAATCACAGAGGTTAAAAGTATATTATTATAACTGTGTTGGTTATGCAAAACTGGGGAATGGGTAATAAAGGGATTATCTATCTTTTAAAACAATAAAAATTCTGGTGTAGACTGTCCCTTTAATTTCTTTCATAGTGGCAAGAGTCCATGAGCTAGTGACATATGGGATAAACATTGCTACCAGGAGGGAGCAAAGTTTCCCAAACCTCAAAATGCCTATAAATACACCTTTCACCTCACTCATACATCAGTTTAACATATACTCAAGTAGTGAAGGTTACAAAAAGGGAGTAAAAAGCATACAAAAAGAGGAACTGGAAAAATAATGTGCTTTATACAAAAAAATCATAACCACAAAAAATAGGGTGGGTCTCATGGACTCTTGCCACTATGAAAGAAATTAATTTTTTTTTTTTACATAAATTAAGTTTTCTTTCATGCAAGTGGCAAGAGTCCATGAGCTAGTGACGTATGGGATATAATACCCAAGATGTGGAAGTCCACGAGTCACTAGGGAGGGAGGGATAAAATAAAAACATATCCGCTGAGAAATTAAATCCAAAAAAATAATTACGTTTTCTTAAAAATTAAAAAAAAAACTCAAATCAAAGGCACTAGAATCAAACAGACAGCTGCCTGAAGAACCTTTCTACCAAAGGCTGCTTCTGAAGAAGCAAACACATCAAAATGGTAACATTTTGTAAATGTATGCAAAGAAGACCAAGTTGCTGCTTTGTAAATTTGATCAACTGAAGCTTCATTATTGAAAGCCCAAGAAGTGGCAACTGATCTAGCACAATGAGCTGTAATTCGCTGAGGCGGAGACTGCACCGCCTCCAAATAAGCTTTGTGAATCAAAAGTTTCAACCAAGATTCCAGAGAAATAAAAGAGGCATTCTGACCTTTTCTGGAAACAGAAAAAATAACAAATAGACTAGAAGTCTTTCTGAAATCTTTAGTAGCCTCAACATATTTCAAAGCTCTTACCACATCAAAAGAATGTAAAGACCTTTTAAGAGTATTCTTAGGATAAGGACGCAAGGAAGGAACAACAATTTCACTATTAATGTTAGAATTTACAACTTAAGGCAAAAATTTAAACGAAGTCCGCAAAACAGCTTTATCTTGATGGAAAATCAGATAAGGAGACTCACAAGAGAGCAGACAATTCAGAAACTCTTCTGTCAGAAGAAATAGCCAAAAGAAATAACACTTTCCAAGAAAGTAATTTAATATCCAGAGAATGCATAGGCTATAAAGGAGGAGCCTGTAAAATCTTCAATACCAAATTGAGACTCTAAGGAGGAGAAATAGATTTAATAACAGGTTTGATACGAATCAAAGCCTGAACAAAAACAGTGAATAACAAGAAGCTTAGCAATCTTTCTATGAAATAAAACAGAAAGAGCAGAGATTTGCCATTTTAAAGTATTTGCAGACAACCCTTTATCCAAACCATCCTGAAGAAACTGTAAAATCCTAGGAATTCTGAAAGAATGCCAAGAATAATCATGAGTGAAACACCATAAAATATAGGTTTTCCAAACCCGATAATAAATCTTCCTTGAAACAGACTTACGAGCCTGTATCATAGGGCTAATCACAGAGTCAGAGAAACCTCTATGACTAAGCACTAAACGTTCAATTTCCATGCCTTCAAATTTAGAGATTTGAGATCTTGATGGAAAAACAGCCCTTGAGACAGAAGGTCTGGCATTAAAAGAAGTGGCTAAGGCTGGCAACTGGACATCCGGACAAGATCCGCATACCAAAACCTGTGAGGCCATGCTGGTGCTATCAGAAACACATAAGATTGTTCCATTATAATCTTGGAGATCACACTTGAAGAAGAACCAGAGGCGGAAAAATGTAAGCAGGTTGGTAAAACCAAGGAACTGCTGAAGCATCCACCATCTCCGCCTGAGGATCCTTGGACCTGGAAAGGTATCTGGGAAGCTTCTTGTTAAGACGAGAAGCCATCAGATCTATTTCTGGAAAACCCCACATCTGTACAAGATTAAAACATCTGGATGGAGAGACCACTCCCTCGGATGTAAAGTCTGACGGCTGAGAATCTGCTTCCCAATTGTCTACACCTGGAATATGAATCGCAGAAATTTGACAAGAGTTGGATTCTGTCCAAGAAAGTATCCGAGATACTTCTTTCATTGCTGAAGGACTGCGAGTCCCTCCTTGATGATTAGCATATGCCACTGTTGTGATATTGTCTGTCTGAAAACGAATGTAAAGTTCTTTCTTTAATAGAGGCCAAGTCTGAGGAGCTCTGAAAATAGCAGAGAGTTCTAAAATATTGATGGGTAACCTCGCCACTTGAGGATTCCAAACCCCTTGTGCTTTCAGAGACCCCTAGGCAGCTCCCCAACCTGTAAGACTTGCATCTGTTGAGATCACAGTCCAGGAAGGACGAACAAAGGAGGCCCCTTGAACAATAAGGTGATGGTTTAACCACCAAGTCAGAGAGTGTTGAATGTTGGGACTTAAGTATATCAACTGTGATATCCGAGTATAATCCCTGCACCATTGGTGCACCATGCAAAGCTGTAGAGGTCTCATATGAAAACGAGCAAAGGGGATCGTGTCCGATGCTGCAGTCATGAGACCTAAAACTTCCATGCACATAGCCACTGAAGGGAATGAGAGAGACTGAAGGTTTAGACGAGCTAAAACCAACTCTATTCGTCTCTTATCTGTTAGAGAAAGAGTCATGGACACAATCTATCTGGAAACCTAAAAAGGTGACCCTTGTCTAAGGAATCAAGAAACTCTTTTGTAAATTGATCCTCCAACCATGTCTTTGAAGAAACCACACTAGTTGTTTCATGTGAGATTCTGCTAAATGAAAAGATTAAGCTAGTACCAAGATATCGTCCAAATAAGGAAACACCGCAACACCCTGCTCTCCGATTACAGATAGAAGGGCACTGAGAACCTTCGAGAAAATTCTTGGAGCTGTCGCTAGGCCAAGAGGAAGAGCGACAAATTGGTAATGCTTGTCTAGAAAAGAAAATCTCATAAAAACGATAGTGGTCTGGATAAATCGGAATGTGAAGATAAGCATCCTCTGTAAGTCTATTGTGGACATGAAGTGACCTTGCTGAACAAAAGGCAGAATACTCCTTTATAGTCACCATCTTGAAAGCTGTGACTCTTACAAAACTATTTAAAAATTTTCAGATCCAGGATTGGTCTGAACAAATCTTTCTTTGGGACAATGAACAGATTTGAATAAAAACCCAAACCCTGTCCCTGCTGAGGAACTGGGACAATCACCCCTGAAAGCACTAGGTCTGAAATACACTTCCGAAAAGTCTGAGCCTTCACAGGGTTTGTTGGAACATGAGAAAGAAATGATCTTCCCATGGTATTCTGAAACCTATTCAATACCCTTGAGAAACAATATCCTGAATCCACTGATTTTGAACAGAATCTGTCCAAATGTCTTGAAATAATTTCAATCTGCCCCCCATCAGTTTAACTGGTTTGAGGGCCGCACCTTCATGCAGTCTTAGGGACTGGATTTGGATTCTTATAAGGCTTGGATTTATTCCAATTCAGAGATGGTCTCCAATTAGAGCCAGAGACCTTAGGGGAAGGAGAGGTTTTTTGTTCTCTATTCTGACTAGGGCTGCAACTAACGATTATTTTCATAATCGATTAATCAGACGATTATTTTTTCGATTAATCGAATAAAAAATAAATAAATTATCTTTTCATTTATTTAAAATAAAATCCACATACTGAGTGTTATAAACTTCAGACTAAAACTTTACAACTTTACATTGACAACTGTTGGTCCAATTTTTTTAAGCAGCAAAACATTTTTTTATAATTAAGCAAAACAAAACCACAAACTGTTTGAAAAGAGGTAGAACTAGTAAGAGGGAGACTATCACTGTTTATAACATTCTGTTATTCACTTTTTCAGAAACTTTGCATTGAAATGCAAAAATGTCAACATGCTCCTGGCTGAGACTGGCTCTCTTTTTTGCAAGCTATTTTTCTTGGAGCAGAGAGGATGCGCTCAGATGGTGAGATGCATAAGTAGGGTTTTGCCAATTTCACTAAGGTGGGCTATTTATCTTTGTTGGCTCCCCACCAATGCAAGGGGCCTCTTAAAGTAAGCCTGGACTTTATTCTGACATAAAAATATCTTGAATATCTATATGCAAAGGTAAACAACCGGCTATAAGGTTAGGGGAAAAAATATCTAGTCCACTCTTAAAATAACAGATATATACTTAGAGGTTGCATTTGGTACATATTCCAACTAAAGACTATATATCAGTAACAGGATTCAGCCTTTCACATAGCTATAAAGTACATTAAAGCAGCAATAGCAAGCGATCCGCTAATAATTGTGCAAACAGGTAATAGTGACATCAATTCATATAACAAATGCAATCAATCTAGGGCTAGGTGCAAATAACAAGCTCAGCACTATATAATGCAAAGCATATTCCCAAATCACCTGATTTAATATAAACAATCCAAATTATGATTCCTATTATTTCTGGGTTGCACATAAGCCAGGAGTAGTTGTAAACTTAAAAAGAAACTTATAATGTCCTGAAAAAGTGAAAAGTAAACATCTGTAGACATCATTTAGGCTAAAGGCATAACCATAAAACACAATATTATGTTCATAAGCCCAGTGTAGTGAAGCAGCTGGTGCTGTGCACAGACCAACTAATTGCAAACCAACTAATCGATTATGAGATTCGTTGACAACTATTTTCATAATCAATTATGCCGATTAGTTGTTGCAGCTCTAATTCTGACGAAAGGAACGAAAACGATTGGAAACTTTAAACTTACCCGTAGATTTCTTATCTTGGGGCAGAAAAACATAATTTATGTAAGAACTTACCTGATAAATTCATTTCTTTCATATTAACAAGAGTCCATGAGCTAGTGACGTATGGGATATACATTCCTACCAGGAGGGGCAAAGTTTCCCAAACCTTAAAATGCCTATAAATACACCCCTCACCACACCCACAAATCAGTTTAACGAATAGCCAAGAAGTGGGGTGATAAGAAAAAGTGCGAAGCATATAAAATAAGGAATTGGAATAATTGTGCTTTATACAAAAAAATCATAACCACCACAAAAAAGGGTGGGCCTCATGGACTCTTGTTAATATGAAAGAAATGAATTTATCAGGTAAGTTCTTACATAAATTATGTTTTCTTTCATGTAATTAACAAGAGTCCATGAGCTAGTGACGTATGGGATAATGACTACCCAAGATGTGGATCTTTCCACACAAGAGTCACTAGAGAGGGAGGGATAAAATAAAGACAGCCAATTCCTGCTGAAAATAATCCACACCCAAAATAAAGTTTAACAAAAAACATAAGCAGAAGATTCAAACTGAAACCGCTGCCTGAAGAACTTTTCTACCAAAAACTGCTTCAGAAGAAGAAAATACATCAAAATGGTAGAATTTAGTAAAAGTATGCAAAGAAGACCAAGTTGCTGCTTTGCAGATCTGGTCAACCGAAGCTTCATTCCTAAACGCCCAGGAAGTAGATACTGACCTAGTAGAATGAGCTGTAATTCTTTGAGGCGGAGTTTTACCCGACTCAACATAGGCAAGATGAATTAAAGATTTCAACCAAGATGCCAAAGAAATGGCAGAAGCTTTCTGGCCTTTCCTAGAACCGGAAAAGATAACAAATAGACTAGAAGTCTTACGGAAAGATTTCGTAGCTTCAACATAATATTTCAAAGCTCTAACAACATCCAAAGAATGCAATGATTTCTCCTTAGAATTCTTAGGAT
Organism: Bombina bombina; assembly: GCF_027579735.1. Lineage (NCBI taxonomy): Eukaryota > Metazoa > Chordata > Amphibia > Anura > Bombinatoridae > Bombina > Bombina bombina. Next base: position 219,364,030 of record NC_069504.1, on the reverse strand, counting down.
TAGGACATAATGAAGGAACCACAATTTCTCTACTAATGTTGTTGGAATTCACAACTTTAGGTAAAAATTCAAAAGAAGTTCGCAACACCGCCTTATCCTGATGAAAAATCAGAAAAGGAGACTCACACGAAAGAGCAGATAATTCAGAAACTCTTCTAGCAGAAGAGATGGCCAAAAGGAACAAAACTTTCCAAGAAAGTAATTTAATGTCCAATGAATGCATAGGTTCAAACGGAGGAGCTTGAAGAGCTCCCAGAACCAAATTCAAACTCCAAGGAGGAGAAATTGACTTAATGACAGGTTTTATACGTACCAAAGCTTGTACAAAACAATGAATATCAGGAAGAATAGCAATCTTTCTGTGAAAAAGAACAGAAAGAGCAGAGATTTGTCCTTTCAAAGAACTTGCGGACAAACCCTTATCCAAACCATCCTGAAGAAATTGTAAAATTCTCGGTATTCTAAAAGAATGCCAAGAAAAATGATGAGAAAGACACCATGAAATATAAGTCTTCCAGACTCTATAATATATCTCTCGAGATACAGATTTACGAGCCTGTAACATAGTATTAATCACGGAGTCAGAGAAACCTCTATGACCAAGAATCAAGCGTTCAATCTCCATACCTTTAAATTTAAGGATTTCAGATCCGGATGGAAAAAAGGACCTTGTGACAGAAGGTCTGGTCTTAACGGAAGAGTCCATGGCTGGCAAGATGCCATCCGGACAAGATCCGCATACCAAAACCTGTGAGGCCATGCCGGAGCTATTAGCAGAACAAACGAGCATTCCCTCAGAATCTTGGAGATTACTCTTGGAAGAAGAACTAGAGGCGGAAAGATATAGGCAGGATGATACTTCCAAGGAAGTGATAATGCATCCACTGCCTCCGCCTGAGGATCCCGGGATCTGGACAGATACCTGGGAAGTTTCTTGTTTAGATGAGAGGCCATCAGATCTATCTCTGGGAGCCCCCACAATTGAACAATCTGAAGAAATACCTCTGGGTGAAGAGACCATTCGCCCGGATGCAACGTTTGGCGACTGAGATAATCCGCTTCCCAATTGTCTACACCTGGGATATGAACCGCAGAGATTAGACAGGAGCTGGATTCCGCCCAAACCAAAATTCGAGATACTTCTTTCATAGCCAGAGGACTGTGAGTCCCTCCTTGATGATTGATGTATGCCACAGTTGTGACATTGTCTGTCTGAAAACAAATGAACGATTCTCTCTTCAGAAGAGGCCAAAACTGAAGAGCTCTGAAAATTGCACGGAGTTCCAAAATATTGATTGGTAATCTCACCTCCTGAGATTCCCAAACTCCTTGTGCCGTCAGAGATCCCCACACAGCTCCCCAACCTGTGAGACTTGCATCTGTTGAAATTACAGTCCAGGTCGGAAGAACAAAAGAAGCCCCCTGAATTAAACGATGGTGATTTGTCCACCACGTTAGAGAGTGTCGAACAATCGGTTTTAAAGATATTAATTGAGATATCTTCGTGTAATCCCTGCACCATTGGTTCAGCATACAGAGCTGAAGAGGTCGCATGTGAAAACGAGCAAAGGGGATCGCGTCCGATGCAGCAGTCATAAGACCTAGAATTTCCATGCATAAGGCTACCGAAGGGAATGATTGTGACTGAAGGTTTCGACAAGCTGTAATCAATTTTAGACGTCTCTTGTCTGTTAAAGACAGAGTCATGGACACTGAATCTATCTGGAAACCCAGAAAGGTTACCCTTGTTTGAGGAATCAAAGAACTTTTTGGTAAATTGATCCTCCAACCATGATCTTGAAGAAACAACACAAGTCGATTCGTATGAGACTCTGCTAAATGTAAAGACGGAGCAAGTACCAAGATATCGTCCAAATAAGGAAATACCACAATACCCTGTTCTCTGATTACAGACAGAAGGGCACCGAGAATCTTTGTGAAAATTCTTGGAGCTGTAGCAAGGCCAAACGGTAGAGCCACAAATTGGTAATGCTTGTCTAGAAAAGAGAATCTCAGGAACTGATAATGATCTGGATGAATCGGAATATGCAGATATGCATCCTGTAAATCTATTGTGGACATATAATTCCCTTGCTGAACAAAAGGCAATATAGTCCTTACAGTTACCATCTTGAACGTTGGTATCCTTACATAACGATTCAATAATTTTAGATCCAGAACTGGTCTGAAGGAATTCTCCTTCTTTGGTACAATGAAGAGATTTGAATAAAACCCCATCCCCTGTTCCGGAACTGGAACTGGCATAATTACTCCAGCCAACTCTAGATCTGAAACACAATTCAGAAATGCTTGAGCTTTCACTGGATTTACTGGGACATGGGAAAGAAAAAATCTCTTTGCAGGAGGTCTCATCTTGAAACCAATTCTGTACCCTTCTGAAACAATGTTCTGAATCCAAAGATTGTGAACAGATTTGATCCAAATTTCTTTGAAAAAACGTAACCTGCCCCCTACCAGCTGAACTGGAATGAGGGCCGTACCTTCATGTGAACTTAGAAGCAGGCTTTGCCTTTCTAGCAGGCTTGGATTTATTCCAGACTGGAGATGGTTTCCAAACTGAAACTGCTCCTGAGGACGAAGGATCAGGCTTTTGTTCTTTGTTGAAACGAAAGGAACGAAAACGATTGTTAGCCCTGTTTTTACCTTTAGATTTTTTATCCTGTGGTAAAAAAGTTCCTTTCCCACCAGTAACAGTTGAAATAATAGAATCCAACTGAGAACCAAATAATTTGTTTCCCTGGAAAGAAATGGAAAGTAGAGTTGATTTAGAAGCCATATCAGCATTCCAAGTCTTAAGCCATAAAGCTCTTCTGGCTAAGATAGCCAGAGACATAAATCTAACATCAACTCTAATAATATCAAAAATGGCATCACAGATGAAATTATTAGCATGCTGGAGAAGAATAATAATATCATGAGAATCACGATTTGTTACTTGTTGCGCTAGAGTTTCCAACCAAAAAGTTGAAGCTGCAGCAACATCAGCCAATGATATAGCAGGTCTAAGAAGATTACCTGAACATAGATAAGCTTTTCTTAGAAAAGATTCAATTTTTCTATCTAAAGGATCCTTAAACGAGGTACCATCTGACGTAGGAATGGTAGTACGTTTAGCAAGGGTAGAAATAGCCCCATCAACTTTAGGGATTTTGTCCCAAAATTCTAACCTGTCAGGCGGAACAGGATATAATTGCTTAAAACGTTTAGAAGGAGTAAATGAATTACCCAATTTATCCCATTCCTTAGCAATTACTGCAGAAATAGCATTAGGAACAGGAAAGACTTCTGGAATAACCGCAGGAGCTTTAAAAACCTTATCCAAACGTATAGAATTAGTATCAAGAGGACTAGAATCCTCTATTTCTAAAGCAATTAGTACTTCTTTAAGTAAAGAGCGAATAAATTCCATCTTAAATAAATATGAAGATTTATCAGCATCAATCTCTGAGACAGAATCCTCTGAACTAGAAGAGTCCAAAGAATCAGAATGATGGTGTTCATTTAAAAATTCATCTGTAGAGAGAGAAGATTTAAAAGACTTTTTACGTTTACTAGAAGGAGAAATAACAGACAAAGCCTTCTTTATGGATTCAGAAACAAAATCTCTTATGTTATCAGGAACATTCTGCACCTTAGATGTTGAGGGAACTGCAACAGGCAATGGTACATCACTAAAGGAAATATTATCTGCTTTAACAAGTTTGTCATGACAATTAATACAAACAACAGCTGGAGAAATAGCTACCAAAAGTTTACAGCAGATACACTTAGCTTTGGTAGATCCAGCAGGCAGTGGTTTTCCTGTAGTATCTTCTGGCTCAGATGCAACGTGAGACATCTTGCAATATGTAAGAGAAAAAACAACATATAAAGCAAAATAAATCAAATTCCTTATAAGACAGTTTCAGGAATGGGAAAAAAATGCCAAACATCAAGCTTCTAGCAACCAGAAGCAAATGAAAATGAGACTGAAATAATGTGGAGACAAAAGCGACGCCCATATTTTTTGGCGCCAAATAAGACGCCCACATTATTTGGCGCCTAAATGCTTTTGGCGCCAAAAATGACGCCACATCCGGAACGCCGACATTTTTGGCGCAAAATAACGTCAAAAAATGACGCAACTTCCGGCGACACGTATGACGCCGGAAACGGAAATGAATTTTTGCGCCAAAAAAATCCGCGCCAAAAATGACGCAATAAAATGAAGCATTTTCAGCCCCCGCGAGCCTAACAGCCCACAGGGAAAAAAGTCAAATTTTTGAGGTAAGACAAAATATGATAATTTAAAGCATAATCCCAAATATGAAACTGACTGTCTGGAAATAAGGAAAGTTGAACATTCTGAGTCAAGGCAAATAAATGTTTGAATACATATATTTAGAACTTTATAAATAAAGTGCCCAACCATAGCTTAGAGTGTCACAGAAAATAAGACTTACTTACCCCAGGACACTCATCTACATGTTTGTAGAAAGCCAAACCAGTACTGAAACGAGAATCAGTAGAGGAAATGGTAAATATAAGAGTATATCGTCGATCTGAAAAGGGAGGTAAGAGATGAATCTCTACGACCGATAACAGAGAACCTTATGAAATAGACCCCGTAGAAGGAGATCACTGCATTCAATAGGCAATACTCTCCTCACATCCCTCTGACATTCACTGCACGCTGAGAGGAAAACCGGGCTCCAACTTGCTGCGGAGCGCATATCAACGTAGAATCTAGCACAAACTTACTTCACCACCTCCCTTGGAGGCAAAGTTTGTAAAACTGATTTGTGGGTGTGGTGAGGGGTGTATTTATAGGCATTTTAAGGTTTGGGAAACTTTGCCCCTCCTGGTAGGAATGTATATCCCATACGTCACTAGCTCATGGACTCTTGTTAATTACATGAAAGAAAACTCTCTTTCCCCCAGTGATTGTGGAGATAATAGAATCTAATTGAGAACCAAATAAATTATTACCCTGAAATGAGAGATAGTAATCTAGATTTAGACACCATGTCAGCATTCCAAGATTTAAGCCATAAAGCTCTTCTAGTTAGAATAGCTAAAGACATAGATTTAATATCAATTTTAATGACATCATATATAGTATCACAAATTAAATGGATTAGCATGTTGAAGTAAAAGAACAATGCTAGACAGTTCAGGATCTGATAACTGCTGTGCTAAGCTGTCCAACCAAAAAAGTTGAAGCAACATCAGCCATATAAATAGCAGGTCTAAGAATATAACCAGTATGTAAATATGCTCTTCTAAGATGAGATTCAATCTTCCTATCTAAAGGATCCTTAAAAGAAGTACTATCTTCCATAGGAATAGTAGTATGTTTGGCAAGAGTGGAAATAGCCCCATCAAACTTAGGGACTTTTTCCCAAAACTCTAAATTGGCCACAGGTAAAGGATACAGCTTCCTAAACCTAGAAGAAAGGTTAAAAGAAGTACCAGGCTTAGACCATTCTTTAGTAATCATATTAGAGATAGCATCTGAAATAGGAAAAACTTCAGGAGTAACCTCAGAAGTTTAAAAAACAGAATTCAAACGATTACTAGTTTTGTTATCAAGAGGACTAGACTCCTCAATACCCAAAGTAAACAATACTTCCTAAAGAATGAATATATTCAATCTTAAAAAGAAAAGATTGGTCAATTTCAGTCTCTGATGCAGGATCATCTGAGACAGAGAGATCCTGATCAGCAGATGATACTTCAGCATGTTGTCGGACAATACAAATTTCATCAGATTTATGAGAAGTTTGGAAAGACCTTTTACGTTTATTTGAAGGCAGAATAGCAGTCATAGCCTTCTTTATGGCTGCAGCAATATCATTTTTTAAATCTGCAGGAATATCATGTACATTAGACTGTGAAGGAATAACTGTAGATGTATTTGTACTTATAGAAACATTTTCAGCATGTAATAATTTTTCATAACAAGTGCCACATATTTGAGCTGAAGAAATAAGATCAGCTAATTTACAACTAACACACTTAGCTTTGGTAGAATTGTATTCAGGCAGCTTAGTTCCTACAGTAACATCAGAGGCAGGATCAGTTTGAGACATCTTGCAAAATGTAACAAAAAAGAAAAAAATACATATAAACAAAATATCCAATTTCCTCAAAATAGCAGTTTCAGGAAAGGGAAAAATGCTTATGATAGAAATTCTTATACAAAAGTAAAATCAAAAGCAAACATCATAGCCTTCTATAAACAAATGAGAGCAGCAAGCAAAAGAGGGAAAGACTTAATATAACAAATTTTGTCTCCAAGAATGACGCAAACAAAGATGACGTAAATGCAGAGGTAAAAACCTTTGTCGCCAAAGCTAACACAATGAAATGACGCAACTCCCGTCATAACAGGCGCGACTTTGTGCCAAAAAATTCCCGCAATAAAAAATAGCATTTTGCATCACCGCGAGCCTATTTTGCCCACAAAAATTTAGAAGAACAGACTCCAAGTTACAACTAACTGGAACCCCATGGTAAAAAAAATAAAAATACCTAAATTCTCCCATAAACAATCTCTGCAAAGGGAAATATATACAGACCTGACTCATGGCAATACATATTAAAAACTTTATAATATAAAGTGCCAAACATAGATGAGAGTGTCTTAAAAAATTATATATACTTACCAGAAGACACCCATCCACATATAGCAGACAGTCAAACCAGTACAGAAACATATCAGTATAGGTAATGATAGAGGAGTATAATGTTGATCTGTAAAGGGAGGCAGCAGATGAATCCCTGCGACCGATTTACAGAGAGCCCTAGAATAGAATTCACATAGGCAAAAACATGGTATCATCAGGCAATACTCCCTTCACATCCCTCAGACAAACACTGTACTTTGAGAGGAATTGGACTTTAAAATGCTTAGAAGTGCCTTTCACAAAAGAAATCAAGCCAATCTTGCTTCACCATCTCCAAAGGAGTCAAAGATTGTAAAACTGAGGTATGAGTGAGGTGGGAGGTGTATTTATAGGCATTTTGAGGTTTGGGAAACTTTGCCCCCTCTGTGTAGGAATATATATCCCATACTCATGGACTCTTGCCATTTACATGAAAGATATATATATATATACATAAATACACACACACACAGTATATATATATATATATATATATATATAAATACACACACACAGTATATATATATATATATATATATATATATATATATATATATATAATTCCAGTGGTCCACTAGTCCCAGGTGACTTACAAATTGCAGTGGACGACTTAGAATTTTGACTTTTTCCAATCTTTAACATTGAGCAGACTAGAAACTTTTTCCCTCTGGGCAAGTAGCTTTTAACCCCGACCAGTAAACTATATCTAATCTAATTAATTTATCTATTCTCCACAGAAAATGTTGCCATCCAGGTGGCATTATGAAGTAGCCAGGTTAGGGCAGTGTAATATTTTCTAGTATTATATCCTTTTCAGCTATCCTAAGCACAAATTAATTGCATAATTTAAAGCAACATGATACCCAAAAAGTTGAAGCACTTGAAAGTGATGCAGCATAGCTGTAAAAAAGCCAACTGTAAAATATCACCTGAAAATCTCTATGTAAAAAAGGAAAATATTTTTAAGTATTTAAACCCAATTGTAAAGGGATTTTAAGCAGCCAATCAGGATGCTAGTCCCAGGACTTGCAAGAGATTGTGCATCTGGCATGTACAGGCACAGTTATGGTTATTTCCCTATTCAGTTTAAAGAAGTTTACTATGAAATCTCACAAATATAAAAATCGGGCCAGGTCATCTCCTTGGATGAGTCCAATTTTCAGCTTTGCCAAAAACCTGGTCATTTAATGGTTAGACAGTAGACCTGGAGAGGCCTACAAGCCACAGTGTCTCAAACCCACAGTGAAATTTGGTGGAGGATTGGTGATGATATGGGAGTGCTTTAGCAAAGCTGTAATCAGGCAGATTTATCTTTGTGAATGACGCATGAATCAAGCCACGTACAAGGTTATCCTGGAAGACAATGTGCTTCCTTCTGCTCAGAGTTTGGGAAAATTGTCAGAGTATCTTTTTTCTCCAGTAGCACAATGCTCCATGCCACACAGCCAGGTAAATCAAGGTGTGGATGGAGAACTAGATAAAGACCCTGTCATTAAGTAAAAAAGAAATGTAGAGCTGGACAACAAAACTCACTGCCTCTCCTTAGTGTTACCTTCCACGTAAAACTCAAAAAGTAAAATACAAAAGAAAGAAGTATAGGAGGGCGCTAGAAGCGGAGTATATATATGTACCGGTTAAGAAGTAATAATAGTGGGTGAGTAGAAGACAACTTATTTGTTAAATAATAAGTACAATTTATTTATAAATTGGGAACACAATGGTTATCTCTAGGGATATTCTGTGTATCAAACATTCTAGTGTGACAGATATTAATAAGCATCCATGAGATTAAATGTATGTTCCAAAAACAGAAAAAATATATTTTTCAAGAAATAAATATACACACAATAGGAGTGAATTAATATAGGAGTGAATTAATATATTGTGTCACTAAAGCAGCAATTAAATAATGACTGCAAGAATGTCACAAAATTATGTCAATCTATTCTAAACATGATACTCAAAATAGGACAATGAAACATAAAAAATAAAAGATGTAAACAATGTAAAATGTATTAAAACGGGCTTGAAAGACTAAGCCGATCAAAAATACATATGAAGCCTAATTCCAGGGGCCAAGTTAAAATATAATGATTCAATAGGGACGTCTCCCAAAATTCATACTATTGTTTGGAGATATAAGAGGTCACAAAAAAGAGAATTTCTTACAATGTGAGCTTCCAAACAACAACTCCAAGGAAGTTTATGATATATAGTTCTATGAACAATGATTCCTCAAAAGTATGTAGTTTTGTCCACAATGTTTAGGATACTTGTGTTAAAATTTCAACAATACTGTTCTTAGTGAGAGGTTACATTCACATGTCCAGTTTTTTAGTGGATCAATGAAACATGGAGAGGGCGGTACTCACCCTCCGGTTCCTGAAAACCCTTGTACGGTTTTTACCTGTGCTTTCTGATACTAACAGCCTCCAAGGAGATTTCAGCGTCCTTTTGATGCAATAAGCTAAGAACTTGTGTTACCATCTTAGAGCTTACACATCAGAGTGTATAAGAAAAAAAGCCCTGCGTACATCATGTACTAAGTGCAGGCAACATCACAACATAACAATACAAGCGCAGGAACATCACGTGACATGCACACACGTGATCGCGCATCAGAAGCAGATTGTCTGAATCCGTCCTGGAAGAAGTACGCAGGAATCTCTTCGGAAGCTTATTGCATCAGGACGACGCTAAAATCTCCTTGGAGGCTGTTTGTATCAGAAAGCACAGGTAAACCGTACAAGGGTTTTCAGGAAACGGAGGGTGAGTACCGACCTCTCCATATTTCATTGATACACTAAAAGACCGGACATAGGTGAATGTTACCTCTTACTAAGAACGGTATTGTTGAAATTTTAACACAAGTATCCTAAACATTGTGGACAAAACGACATGCTACTTCTGAGGAATCATTGTTCATAGAACTATATATCATAAATTAGGATTAGGATAGGATTAGGACACAAGGAAGGAACCACAATCTGACACAACCTTAGGAAGAAAACCTAATTTAGTACGTAAAACTGCCTTATCAGCATGAAAAATCAGATAAGGGGGCTCACATTGCAAAGCAAAGATCTCAGAAGCTCTGCATGCAGAGGAAATAGCCAATAAAAAGAGAACCTTCCAAGTAGGGCTGGGCGATATGGGCAAAAAAAAATATCACAATTTTTTTTTTTTTCTTTAAACGTGATTGCGATTTTTTTATAAATGGCTATAACACCTTCATTTTGCATTTTAAAGTTTATTTAACACTACAGAATCTTAATGTACATGTTTCTCAACGTCCAATACACTCTTGGAGCATAAAAATACAAACCACTAAATAGTTAAAATAAAATTTGATGCCTGTGATGTGATTAAATAATAGCCACTAGCCAGTTATTAGGTCTTATGACACACAACATTGTCATGTTTTCTTGGACAGTCATTCTGTGGACAGTGGTATGATTAACAAATGAAGCAGTGTAAGCCACATACACACACACATAAATATATATATATATATATATATATATAATATATTTTTTTTCTTCTTTTTTAAAAAAAATATTTTGACTGAAAATGAGCCCTGCTCCTGTCCAGGAATCCATTACAGGCATATAGCAGTAAGGGTGGGGGGCTACTCCTTTCAGAAATGCTGTGCCTTGCTGATATAAAATACATTATAGATGCAGTTAAGTTAACCCAGCAGCAGAGGGGACTGCAGTTTTAGCCTTTTTGGGAGCCGTGGGGTTAACTGCATCTGCTATGTATTTGAGCCGTTTCTCAGAGAGCAGGAGATTGTTTGGGAGGTTCCATAATTTTTACATACCCTAAGTTTCAGACTGCACACGTCAATAGGGGGAAATATAAGTAAGTGGCTTTCCCTCCTCTTCATTCCTGCATGGGCTCTGCTTTAAGATTTCTAGATTGATCGGCTGCTTATGAGAACAGAAAGTGAAAGTAAAAGAGCCAATTTACAAATGTGTGCTAAAAGCTACCACTAGATGGAGCTGGTTTGCAAGAAATCACAAATAAATCAATGCATTACAGCCACTTCTAAAGGAATTTTTTATGTAGGAAAAAATTGCGGCGATTAATCGCGGTTTTAAATCGCATATGCGATTAATCGTGCAGCCCTACATCCAAGATAACAATTTAATGTCAACGGAATGCAGGATCTAAACAGGTCTGATCCTAATCAGAGCCTTAACAAAAGCATGCACATCTGGAAGCTCAGCCAGTCTCTCTTTTGCAATAAAACCGACAGGGCAGAAATCTGTCCCCTCAGGGAACTAGCAGAAATGCCCTTCTCCAGCCCATCCTGGAGAAAAGATAAGATCCTGGCAACCTTTACCTCTGTGCCAGGAAAAACCACGCTCTTCACACCAGAATAAGTAGGTCCCTCCACACCTTGTGGTAGATACGCCGAGTAACTGGTTTATGAGCTTGAATAAGAGTATCAATGACACTCTCAGAGAAACCTCTCTTGGCTAAGCATTCAATCTCCACGCATTCAGCCTCAGAGAATCTAGATTTTGCTGAACAAATGGACCTTGTATTAGCAGGTTTCTGCGACAAGGTAACTTCCACGGAGGAGATGAGGACATCCCCACTAGATCCACGTCCTTCAATCTGGATTACCGGTACCCGCTCCTGCTTGATGCGGGGCACCACTCAAGGAGGAAGCGGTAATGGAGGAAAAGGAAATGAGTTTGAACCTCCAGGGCACTGCTAGTGCATCTATTCGATCCGCTTGGGGATCCCTCGACCCGTACCTGGGTAGTTTGGTATTGAGACGGGACGCCATGAGATCTATCTCCGGCGTCCCCCACTTGCTGCGTATCTTTGCAAACACCTCGGGATGGAGAGATCATTCCCCAGGATTGCCTGCTGAGAAAATCCGCCTCCCAGTTATCCACACCCGAAATGTGGATCACTGAAAGCAAACAGCTGTGGGCCTCTGCCCACTCCAGAATCTGAGATACTTCCTTCATCGCCAAGGAACTTCTCGTTCCCCTCCTGATCGTTGATGTAAGCCACCAAGGTTATATTGTCTGATTGGAATCTGATAAACTGGGACGAACCCAGAAGGCCTTAAATGCCCATAGTTCCAAAATATTGATTGGGAGGGAGGACTCCTCCTGAGTCCACAACCCCTGTGCCTTCCTAGCACCCCAAACAGCTCCCCATCCGGATAGGCTTGCGTCCGTAGTCAAAATCTCCCAGAATGGTCTTAATAAGAATGTCCCTCAGGACAGATCTGGACAGAGCCATAAAGAGAGCGATTCTCTCAACCGGCTGTCTAATACAATCTGTTGAGACAGATCTGAATGATCGCCGTTCCACTGCCTCAGCATGCACAGTTGTAAAGGTCTGAGACGGATCCTGGCAAAAGAATGATGTCCATGCAGGACAACATGAGACCAATCACCTCCATACACTGAGCCACAGAGGACTCAAGGAGGTCCGGAGGGCAAGACATGCCGAAGTTAGCTTGCAATGTCTCTTGTCTGTTAGCAACATCCTCATGGATATGGAGTCTATTATAGTACCCAGGAATTCCACCCTGGTACTTGGGATAAGAGAACTCTTTTCCGAGTTTATCTTCCATCCATGTGATCGAAGACGACTGAAAAGGGACTCTGAGAATTCTTCAGCAAGACGAAAGGATGGTGCTTGCACCAGAATATCGTCCAAGTATGAGGCAACTGCAATACCCTGAGTTCTGGCAACTGCTACAAAAGTCCCCAGAATCTTTGTAAAGATTCTTGGAGCAGTAGCTAGGCTAAACGGAAGGGCAATGAACTAGAAGTGCTGGTTCAGGAATGCAAACCTTAGGAACTAAAAGTGTTCCCTGTGGATTGGAACATGAAGGTAAGCATTCTTCAGATCTATAAAGGTCATAAACTGGCCTTCCGGACTTAAAGGAAGGTGGACCTTATCGTCTCCATCTTGAAGGAAGGGACACTGATAAATTTGTTTAGGCACTTTAGGTGCAGAATTGGGCGGAAAGTTCCCTCCTTCTTTGGGACCACGAAAAGGTTTGAATAAAACCCCAAACCTCTTTCTTCGATAGGCAGCGGGACAACAACTCCTAAGGAGGATAGATCCCGAACACACCCTAGAAAGGCATCCCTCTTTTCTGGTCTGGTAGACAGATTCCAGAGAAGGAATCTGCCCCTTGGTGGATGAGATTTGAAGCCTATCTTGTATCCCTGAGATACCACCTCCAGGACCCACAGATCCTATACGTCCTTGAACCAGGAGTCTGAAAAAAAAAGACAGTCTGCCCCTACACGATCCGATCCCGGATCGGGGGCCGCACCTTCATGCCGATTTGTTTTCTTATTCTGCTTGGATTTATTCCAGGACTAAGCCAGCTTCCAAGAACTCTTGGGTTGCTCAGGATTGGAGGAGGATTGTTGTGTTGGAATTTGTCAGAACGAAAATTAGAAGATTGTCGTCCCTTAGACTTGTTCTTATCTTGCGATAGGAAGGCACCCGTGTCTCCGGTAACCGTAGAAATAATGGAGTCCAGGCATGGACCAAATAAAATCTATCCCTTGAAGGGAAGAGAAAGGAGTCTGGACTTAGAAGTCATATCCGCAGACCAAGACTTCAATCAGAGCGCCCAGCAAGCTAGGACCGCAAAGTCAGAGGCCTTTGCTTTTAGGCGAATAATTTGCATGTTCACATCACAGATAAAAAAATTAGCTATTCTCAGAGCTTTAATTCTGTCTTGAATATCCTTGAGGGGAGACTTCACCTCAATGAGTTCCGACAAAGTCGCACCAGTAGGTAGCTGCTCCAGAAACCGCGACAACTGCAGCCGCCGGTTGAAACAAAAATCCTGTGTTGTATTTCCCAACAGTAAGGAATGAAGCCGTGGACTCTGCCTATCTTAGGAAGCAAATCAGGATTATGCCACCAAATATTGATTTCTGAACTCTTCTGTAGTTAAAACATTTAGTTTTGTGTTTAAAAATTAATATGAACTAGTTTTCTTAGCATTATTGGAGGATTGAAAACACAATCATTTGTGTTATTTCTACCAGTTGTACAATATTTTTATTTGGGGGAAATTTTGTCAGTTTATAGAATAAAACAAAAAATTTCATTTTATTCAAACACATACCTATAAATAGTAAAACCAGAGAAACTGATAATTTTGTAGTGGTCTCTTTTTTTTCTTTCCAGAGCAATAATCATAAGCAATAACTAAAGCCTGCTTCATGAATCCGAGTTCTATTATACATATTAAAGCAGAAACCTTGTTAGGTAAGTGCTTTAAAAAACAGAATTTATGCTTACCTGATAAATTACTTTCTCCAACGGTGTGTCCGGTCCACGGCGTCATCCTTACTTGTGGGATATTCTCTTCCCCAACAGGAAATGGCAAAGAGCCCAGCAAAGCTGGTCACATGATCCCTCCTAGGCTCCGCCTACCCCAGTCATTCGACCGACGTAAAGGAGGAATATGCATAGGAGAAATCATATGATACCGTGGTGACTGTAGTTAGAGAAAATAATTCATCAGACCTGATTAAAAAAACCAGGGCGGGCCGTGGACCGGACACACCGTTGGAGAAAGTAATTTATCAGGTAAGCATAAATTCTGTTTTCTCCAACATAGGTGTGTCCGGTCCACGGCGTCATCCTTACTTGTGGGAACCAATACCAAAGCTTTAGGACACGGATGATGGGAGGGAGCAAATCAGGTCACCTAGATGGAAGGCACCACGGCTTGCAAAACCTTTCTCCCAAAAATAGCCTCAGAAGAAGCAAAAGTATCAAATTTGTAAAATTTGGTAAAAGTGTGCAGTGAAGACCAAGTCGCTGCCTTACATATCTGATCAACAGAAGCCTCGTTCTTGAAGGCCCAAGTGGAAGCCACAGCCCTAGTGGAGTGAGCTGTGATTCTTTCAGGAGGCTGCCGTCCGGCAGTCTCATAAGCCAATCGGATGATGCTTTTAAGCCAAAAAGAGAGAGAGGTAGAAGTTGCTTTTCGACCTCTCCTTTTACCAGAATAAACAACAAACAAAGAAGATGTTTGTCTGAAATCCTTTGTAGCCTCTAAATAGAATTTTAGAGCACGAACTACATCCAAATTGTGTAACAAACGTTCCTTCTTTGAAACTGGATTCGGACACAAAGAAGGCACAACTATCTCCTGGTTAATGTTTTTGTTAGAAACAACTTTCGGAAGAAAACCAGGTTTAGTACGCAAAACCACCTTATCTGCATGGAACACCAGATAAGGAGGAGAACACTGCAGAGCAGATAACTCTGAAACTCTTCTAGCAGAAGAAATTGCAACCAAAAACAAAACTTTCCAAGATAGTAACTTAATATCTACGGAATGTAAGGGTTCAAACGGAACCCCTTGAAGAACTGAAAGAACTAAATTGAGACTCCAAGGAGGAGTCAAAGGTTTGTAAACAGGCTTGATTCTAACCAGAGCCTGAACAAAAGCTTGAACATCTGGCACAGCCGCCAGCTTTTTGTGAAGTAAAACAGATAAAGCAGAAATCTGTCCCTTCAAAGAACTTGCAGATAATCCTTTCTCCAAACCCTCTTGTAGAAAGGATAGAATCTTAGGAATTTTTATCTTGTTCCATGGGAATCCTTTAGATTCACACCAAGAGATATATTTTTTCCATATTTTATGGTAAATTTTCCTAGTTACAGGCTTTCTAGCCTGGATAAGAGTATCAATGACAGAATCTGAAAACCCACGCTTTGATAAAATCAAGCGTTCAATCTCCAAGCAGTCAGTTGGAGTGAAGCCAGATTCGGATGTTCGAATGGACCTTGAACAAGAAGGTCCTGTCTCAAAGGTAGCTTCCATGGTGGAGCCGATGACATATTCACCAGGTCTGCATACCAAGTTCTGCGTGGCCACGCAGGAGCTATCAAGATCACCGAAGCCCTCTCCTGATTGATCCTGGCTACCAGCCTGGGAATGAGAGGAAACGGTGGGAATACATAAGCAAGGTTGAAGGTCCAAGGCGCTATCAGTGCATCTACTAGAGTCGCCTTGGGATCCCTGGATCTGGACCCGTAGCAAGGAACCTTGAAGTTCTGACGAGACGCCATCAGGTCCATGTCTGGAATGCCCCATAATTGAGTTATTTGGGCAAAGATTTCCGGATGGAGTTCCCACTCCCCCGGATGGAAAGTCTGACGACTCAGAAAATCCGCTTCCCAATTTTCCACTCCTGGGATGTGGATTGCAGACAAGTGGCAGGAGTGATTCTCCGCCCATTGAATTATTTTGGTCACTTCCTCCATCGCCAGGGAACTCCTTGTTCCCCCCTGATGGTTGATATATGCAACAGTCGTCATGTTGTCTGATTGAAACCTTATGAATTTGGCCTTTGTTAGTTGAGGCCAAGCTTTGAGAGCATTGAATATCGCTCTCAGTTCCAGAATGTTTATCGGGAGAAGAGATTCTTCCCGAGACCATAGACCCTGAGCTTTCAGGGGTTCCCAGACCGCGCCCCAGCCCACCAGACTGGCGTCGGTCGTGACAATGACCCACTCTGGTCTGCGGAAGCTCATTCCCTGTGACAGATTGTCCAGGTTCAGCCACCAACGGAGTGAGTCTCTGGATCTTTGATCTACTTGGATCGTCGGAGACAAGTCTGTATAATCCCCATTCCACTGTCTGAGCATGCACAGTTGTAATGGTCTTAGATGAATTCGTGCAAAAGGAACTATGTCCATTGCCGCAACCATCAAACCTATTACTTCCATGCACTGCGCTATGGAAGGAAGAAGAACAGAATGAAGTACTTGACAAGAGCTTAGAAGTTTTGATTTTCGGGCCTCTGTCAGAAAAATCTTCATTTCTAAGGAGTCTATTATTGTTCCCAAGAAGGGAACTCTTGTTGACGGGGACAGAGAACTTTTTTCTATGTTCACTTTCCACCCGTGAGATCTGAGAAAGGCTAGGACAATGTCCGTATGAGCCTTTGCTTTTGACAGAGACGACGCTTGAATCAGTATGTCGTCCAAGTAAGGTACTACTGCAATGCCCCTTGGTCTTAGCACCGCTAGAAGGGACCCTAGTACCTTTGTGAAAATCCTTGGAGCAGTGGCTAATCCGAATGGAAGTGCCACAAACTGGTAATGCTTGTCCAGAAAGGCGAACCTTAGGAACCGATGATGTTCCTTGTGGATAGGAATATGTAGATACGCATCCTTTAAATCCACCGTGGTCATGAATTGACCTTCCTGGATGGTAGGAAGAATTGTTCGAATGGTTTCCATTTTGAACGATGGAACCCTGAGAAATTTGTTTAGAATCTTGAGATCTAAAATTGGTCTGAATGTTCCTTCTTTTTTGGGAACTATGAACAGATTGGAGTAAAACCCCATCCCTTGTTCTCCTAATGGAACAGGATGAATCACTCCCATTCTTAACAGGTCTTCTACACAATGTAAGAATGCCTGTCTTTTTATTTGGTTTGAAGACAATTGAGACCTGTGGAACCTCCCCCTTGGGGGTAGTTCCTTGAATTCCAGGAGATAACCTTGAGAAACTATTTCTAGCGCCCAAGGATCCTGAACATCTCTTGCCCAAGCCTGAGCAAAGAGAGAGAGTCTGCCCCCCACCAGATCCGGTCCCGGATCGGGGGCCAACACTTCATGCTGTTTTAGTAGCAGTGGCAGGTTTCTTGGCCTGCTTACCCTTGTTCCAGCCTTGCATCGGTCTCCAGGCTGGTTTGGTTTGAGAACTATTACCCTCTTGCTTAGAGGGTGTAGAATTTGAGGCTGGTCCGTTTCTGCGAAAGGGACGAAAATTTGGCTTATTTTTAGCCTTAAAAGACCTATCCTGAGGAAGGGCGTGGCCCTTTCCCCCAGTGATGTCTGAAATAATCTCTTTCAAGTCAGGGCCAAACAGCGTTTTACCCTTGAAAGGGATGTTAAGCAATTTGTTCTTGGAGGACACATCCGCTGACCAAGACTTTAGCCAAAGCGCTCTGCGCGCCACAATAGCAAAACCTGAATTTTTCGCCGCTAATCTAGCTAATTGCAAAGTGGCGTCTAAGATAAAAGAGTTAGCCAATTTAAGTGCTTGAACTCTGTCCATAACCTCCTCATACGAAGATTCTTTATAGATCGACTTTTCTAGTTCTTCTAACCAGAAACACGCTGCTGTAGTGACAGGAACAATGCATGAAATTGGTTGTAGAAGGTAACCTTGCTGAACAAACATCTTTTTAAGCAAACCCTCTAATTTTTTATCCATAGGATCTTTGAAAGCACAACTATCTTCTATAGGGATAGTAGTGCGTTTGTTTAGAGTAGAAACCGCCCCCTCGACCTTGGGGACTGTCTGCCATAAGTCCTTTCTGGGGTCGACCATAGGAAATAATTTCTTAAATATAGGGGGAGGAACAAAAGGTATGCCGGGCCTTTCCCATTCCTTATTTACAATGTCCGCCACCCGCTTGGGTATAGGAAAAGCATCGGGGGGCACCGGGACCTCTAGGAACTTGTCCATCTTACATAATTTCTCTGGAATGACCAAATTGTCACAATCATCCAGAGTAGATAACACCTCCTTAAGCAGAGCGCGGAGATGTTCTAATTTAAATTTAAAAGTAATATCAGGTTCAGCTTGTTGAGAAATTTTTCCTGAATCTGAAATTTCTCCCTCAGACAAAACCTCCCTCCTGGCCCCTTCAGATTGGTGTGAGGGTATGTCAGAACCATTATCATCAGCGTCCTCATGCTCTTCAGTATCTAAAACAGAGCAATCGCGCTTTCTCTGATAAGTGGGCATTTTGGACAAAATGTTTTTAATAGAATTATCCATTACAGCCGTTAATTGTTGCATAGTAAGAAGGATTGGCGCACTAGATGTACTAGGGACCTCTTGTGTGGGCAAGACTGGTGTAGACACAGAAGGGGATGATGCAGTACCACCATGCTTACTCCCCTCGCTTGAAGAATCATCTTGGGCAACATCATTATCAGTGGCATCATTGTCCCTACTTTGTTTGGACACTATGTCACATTCATCACATATATTTAAATGGGGAGGAACCTTGGATTTCAAACATACAGAACATCGTCTATCTGATGGTTCAGACATGTTAACAGGCATAAACTTGATAACAAAGCACAAAAAACCGTTTTAAAATAAAACCGTTACTGTCACTTTAAATTTTAAACTGAACACACTTTATTACTGAATATGTGAAAAAGTATGAAGGAATTGTTCAAAATTCACCAAAATTTCACCACAGTGTCTTAAAGCCTTAAAAGTATTGCACACTAAATTTGTAAACTTTAACTCTTAAAATAACGGAACCGGAGCCGTTTTTACATTTAACCCCTATACAGTCCCTGGTATCTGCTTTGCTGAGACCCAACCAAGCCCAGAGGGGAATACGATACCAAATGACGCCTTCAATAAGCTTTTTCAGTGGTTCTTAGCTCCTCACACATGCATCTGCATGCCTTGCTTTCCAAAAACAACTGCGCATTAGTGGCGCGAAAATGAGGCTCTGCCTATGACTAGAAAAGGCCCCCAGTGAAAAAGGTGTCCAATACAGTGCCTGCCGTTTTTTTAATACATCCCCAAGATTAAAAGAACTATTTATAGTTATAATCCACTAAATATACTTGTAAAGTAATCGTTTTAGCCCAGAAAAATGTCTACCAGTCTTTAAAGCCCTTGTGAAGCCCTTTATTCTTATACTAAACTAAGAAAATGGCTTACCGGTTCCCATAGGGAAAATGACAGCTTCCAGCATTACCAAGTCTTGTTAGAAATGTGTCATACCTCAAGCAGCAAAGTCTGCCCACTGTTTCCCCCAACTGAAGTTAATTCATCTCAACAGTCCTGTGTGGAAACAGCCATCGATTTTAGTAACGGTTGCTAAAATCATCTTCCTCTTACAAACAGAAATCTTCATCTCTTTTCTGTTTCAGAGTAAATAGTACATACCAGCACTATTTTAAAATAAACTCTTGATTGAAGAATAAAACTACATTTAAACACCAAAAAACTCTTAACCATCTCCGTGGAGATGTTGCCTGTGCAACGGCAAAGAGAATGACTGGGGTAGGCGGAGCCTAGGAGGGATCATGTGACCAGCTTTGCTGGGCTCTTTGCCATTTCCTGTTGGGGAAGAGAATATCCCACAAGTAAGGATGACGCCGTGGACCGGACACACCTATGTTGGAGAAATGTTCCTTTAAAAACTCCCAAAACAACATATGCAGACTTTTTAAAAGAGATTCCAAAAATCATCAGCAGGTGTCACCGTTTCCTTTATTACTATGTACTGGAGTAACAGAATTTTAAAATGTGCTCAAGTTGTACTGGGTAGAACAAAAACAGATGCCGACACATAAGTATGGAGAATATGGTTATTGAAATCAATAATAAGTTCAATAAGGAATTGCAAAGCTAAACAAAGATCACTTACTGGTTCAATTTATTTTGACCTTTCCTGAAACTTTTGTATGTTTAAACATTTTCTGTATAAATTAAAAAAATGTATATTGCAAAAATGCTTCTATTTAAAATTGAAATGCACTCATGACCTTTCTGTCCCTTTAAAGGGACATGGAAGTTAAAATGCACTGGTTTTACTATATCCACCACTGTCCACTAGCTTGTCACATACGTGGTTAAATCCAACCACTCACCAGTACACCACTGACAGGGTAAACTATCCATCGCTGCCACCCAATTTACCACAACCAAACCCTTTAAGTTAACTAAGGGGGAAGTAAGGGGGAAGCGAGGGGGAGAGAGAGACAAAAAAAGTTGGCAAAATGTGTTTCTATATATGCTTACTTTAATTTACATATTTCTTTTTACTAAAGGAGTACTGTTTTATATCCCTTTAAATTACAAGGGTTGATTTCTGGCCACTGGGAAAACTAAAAGCATGGCATGTGCCTGAACACTACACCCAAAGTTTAAAGGGATGGGAAAATTAAAGTTACATGATTCCGACAGAGCATGTCATTTTAAGGCACGTGAAATTCACTTATATTTTCAAATGTACTTTGTTCGCTGGGTATCATTTGTTGAAAAAGAATATGTACAATACTATACTACTGGTAACTCGCTGGTTATTGATGGCTTCACACATTTGTCTCTTGTTATTGGCTCACTAGATGTGTTCAGCTAGCTCTCATCTCAGTGCATTGCTGCTCTGCAGCTGAATTTAATTATGTGTTTAACCATTCGGCACAGTTATATACAAGCAACAGTGCAATAATAAAATAGAGCATTTTCTTTTTGAACTTTTATATCACTTATGAAAAGCCTGTTTCATTGTTCTAATAAAAAAGCACTAAGCTTATAGCTAACAGAAATCACTGCAATATGTATTATCCATTATGTTATATGGATTTTACCTTTTATTTTCTTTCATAAAAAAAAAAAAAAAGGAGGGAAGTTTTTTAAAGGTATGTCAACAACCAAAATACAGCCAATACTGAAATGTTACTGCTCTCATAGCAGTGACAAACACCTGACACGTGGGGGGAGACTGCCACCCTCATTTGTAAGATTTGGGGATAATATAGCAGCTTTAGCAAGTTTATTGTAAAGTTGCCACAGCGGCATTCCACCCGTGTAAGTTTATTGCTTAGATTGCACCAGTGGCAGCCCTGGGAGCTGGAGTATGGTCTGGTCCAGCCTAGCCTCAATGCTTTCTCAGTGCAGCTGTATACTGTCAAAACACAGTGCCCTTTTTGCATTTTTCAGTGTTGAGACTAAACTAGCAGTTATTGCTTTAACCATTTAAATAATGTTTTGTTACATGTGTGGACAGTTTTAAAGCCAGATATTTGAAAAAAGACCACTCCCCCATTTATCTACATAAAGGTGATTTCCTTTCCATCACTCCAGATACGCCTGTCCGACTATTAGATGGAGATGGGCTAGAAAGCTATCGCTCTGGATTTATTGCGGTTTGTGCATTTCCCAGGGCAGTTGGAATTAGGGCTTTGTGCATTTCCCAGGGCAGTTGGAATTAGGGCTTCAGAATGTGGGATGTTTAGTGATAAAGACGTCATGAGGAAGACATGTTTTTAGTATGCGTCCTTCTGGATTGTTGTCTCTCTCCTCCTTGGGGCTTCCCTGTCTGGAGAGTCGGAGCAAGCACTACTATCCCACTGTAAGCCTCATGATTATGTGTTTATACTGCTGGCTATCGAATAAGATATGGTTGGTTTCTGCCGTTTAATTTGTTTGGCTGTGCAGATGGAGGAATCAGTGTCTCAGCCTGATGACCAGGAGTTTCCGATACCCTTAAAGAGGTAGGTTACAATTCAGTTTTCCTGACTGCAAATATGTTGTGAAAATCCCTGCTGTCAGAGAAAAAAAAAAGCTATGTAAGGTCTATATTTCTGTAATATATGGGGCTCCATTTATCAAGCCTTCTCCTCCCCTATGACTGCAGGTTCTCACAAGAGAACCTGCAGTCAGTATTTATCAAGCAGCAGTCATCAGATTGCTGCTTCTTACCCTCTTCTCCACCTCTTAGGTGGAGAGTTTCAATCTCCGCCGGTCTCGTCTGGCAGGGGAGATTGACAGCTCCTGCCCGCGCGTGATTGGCTGTGCGTGGGCAGGGGTCGGGCTTGCACGTGAAAATGTATGCCCCTGTCTGCCCTTGCTTGATAAATCTAGCCTATGGTGGCAGCTTTCTAAATTCACTACTTCCTCTTCAGGTTCAGAGACATCATGACAAACACCGTTTCAGACACTTGGGCTCTGAGTATTCTTTCAACAGGTTACCATTTAGAAATTAAGACAGATCCTCCAGTTTTACCCTTGAAGACCCCCCCCACTCCTGAAGGACCCTCAGAAATTGGTGTCCATTCTCCATTTCATCAACAAGTTGCTGGCTCAGCAAGTAAACCAGAAAGTACCTCTTTCACAACAGAGTCAGTGGGTTTGATTCTCCAATATTTCTGGTAAAAAAAAAAAAAAGGTTCCTGGAGGCCTGTATTGGATCTGCAGGCAATCTAGTTGGGAGTCTCTTTTGTCTGTCATCAATGTTGTTCCTGCAGGGGCTTACCTGTTGTCCATCGATCTCCAGGATGCCTTCTTTACATCCTGGTTGCAGAACCCCACAGGCAATTCCTAAGATTAGCTGTAGGAGAATAACACTACTAATTTGCAGATCTACCCTTCGGCATTTATATCGCTCCCAGAGTATTCACAAAGGTTCTAGTGGCTCTCATTGCAAGTTTAATAATCAAAGAATATTTTGTAGTTCATTATTTGGACGATATCCTTGTGTTTGCAGATTCTTTGCACCAGGCTTGTCTACACAGAGATCAAATATTACAATTTCTACAGTTTCATGGTTGGCTGATAAACTATCAAAAGTGCCATCTACTTCCAAATACAGAAAATTGGATTTGCTGGGAGCCCAGTTCGACACACACAAGTGGTAGTCTCTTCAGCTACAATGAGTAAAAATTATTCCATGGTTAGAGCCAGACTGGTTTATCCTTCAAACAGATTCAAGCAGACTGGATTTGGGTGCAGCTTGCCAGGACAATACACTCATGGTCTCTGGATTTGCAAATAATCAGAATCTAACCTCCAATCTCCTCGAGATCTGAGCATTCTGGCAAGCTCTTCCTCACTTTCAAATCATCCTATGAGGGAAATCAATATCTTAAACATAACGAGATCCTATATCCCATTTCAGGGGGGAACAAGGAGTCAATGGGCTTTGAAGAAAGTATCTCCAATTTTCTCTTGGGCACAACTTTATGCTCTCAACCTCTCATCTGCCAGGCAATCTGAATAAAGAGGCGGAGGCTGTTCAATTCTCACCAACAGAATGGCAGTTGGAAAAAAAAAAAAAAAAAAGACATGAAGGAGAAACCCAGAAAAAGCTCTAATGGCATCAAGCCACAATTGTCAGGTTCACCTATTTTTCAGCAGATATCCAACATCTCAAGTTCTGGGGACAGATGCCCTAGCTCAGACTTGAGGATTCACTCTAATTTACGTATTTTTTCCAACACCTTTGATTACACAGAATCTGTGCAAAACACAGAAAGAAACAGCTACCTTTATTTTCAACATGCCCCCTGTTGGCCACAAAGGCCTTGGTGGTTTTCCTTTGCTGCAAAGGTTGGCAACAGATCAACCTAGAGAACTACCATTATCAAGTGACATGCTTCATAAGGATACAGCTCTCTATCCAGATGCACAACGGTTGTGGTTAGCGGCATGGCTGCTGAAATTGCAAGTTTGTGTCAGACCAATATCCCAGATTCTGTTATCAATATGTTACACTACAGGCCAAGAAGAAGCCTACCTCTACAACCTATTATAAAGTCTGCAACACCTTCTCTGCATGGATGACTCAACAGAAAGCCTCAAATTCAAATGATCCCATTTGCTGGGTTTTGCAAGATCTAAAACCTAGAACTTGGAATGTCTAAGTTTTAGCAATTTCTCCCTAAAGTTGTTTCTGATTTCCATAGCCCTGTCCAGACAAACAACAGCCACAATATAAACCTCTATCGTTTGGATGTGGCTCGTTGCTTACATATATTTTTTAAAAGGGACATAAGACCCATTTTTTTTCATGATTAAGCTAGAATATACAGTTTTAAACAACTTTCCAATGTACTATTATCACCAAATTTTCTTAGTTTTTTTTATTCTCCGTTGAAAAGCAGCAAGGTTCAGGAGCATGCATGTGTCTGCAGCACTAAATGGTAGCAGTTTTGCAAAAATGTTATACATTAGCAAGAGAACTAGATGGCAGCACTATTTCCTGTCATGTAGTGCTCCAGACATGTGCACGCTACCTATCTAGATATCTGTTCAACAAAAAATAACATGAAAGAAGCAATTTTGATTATAGAAGTAAATTGGGAACTTTTTAAAAATTGAATGCTCTATCTCAGGGATGTCAAACTCATTTGAGCCATGGGCCATTTTCCATACAAGTGCAACTGATGCATACTACCTACATATCTTGCCACTGCTTTGTTTGTGAATTTAATCAAGTATATATATATATTTATTTTTTTATTAAGATTCAATTCGAGGCTTACAAATAATAAATGTCCAAAAAATATTACACAATACAGATACAAATGGTTACATGACTTTCATCAGGTACAAATCAGGATAGATATATAAATGAAAAGTATATATGACATTTACACACTTTACTTGAACAAAATTTGCCATATAGTCTGTATACCAACTAGATATCTTAAGAGGCCACTCTTGGACCTCTCAACTATGTACAAAATTATTAATTATAGTTAGTAAACTAAGACAAAACAAGACTACTCATGGGTCTCAAATGATGAACCTTATTTTTCTTTTATTTTTTTTTAATTGCTGGGAAAATCCTTAACCAAAAATATTTATATGATATATACTAGCTTAGAAGGCTAGGATTTATTTAAGTCAACCCCTAATGTCGTGTATAGGAGCCCAGAAAATGAACAACCCCATACTAAATATAGTGGTCCCTCTTGGACCGCTACTATTGTTATATACTGGTGGGTAGGAGCTATAGGGGATATGTGAGTATCAAACCTATAGGGCCACTCTTGGACCCTTAGTAATATGTGCTTACTGTAGTATATAGGGCCACGTTTGAAGACTCAGTAGGTAAGATAACATTTGTGGAATGTATAACCTGAAAGGTACATCATAAATGTAAAATATAAGGAGGAAGCATCTATAAAACTATCAGCTAGAGACCAAAGACCCACTGGCAAGATTAAAAAAAAAAGTCTAAGTATATATATTCAAAGGACTACTAAGTCCCCTTAAGGTCAGCAGGGAGTTGCTGCTGGCTATAATAAGGTTAAAGCTATATATATTACCACCCCTTTTAAATAATAACCAAATTTAATAAAAGAACAGGCCTTGTTTCTTGTATGTTACCAGATTATACAATGTGTGCAGTTAAAGGCATTGAAAATATTTAAATTAGAGAGTTATGTCTCAGGCAATAACAACTTTAAGGCTAAGTGTTGACTTCCAGTGCAATAAAAAGCACAAAAGGCATTTTTACCTCTGTATTACATCAAAACTAACTGTATTGGTAAAAAAAAACCCAGCAAGCATAATCTTTACTAAATATAAAACTGGGTATATGGTGTCAGATATTATCCAAATCTATATTATTTGTGTATAGACAGAGTGAGAGGCTAAATGTTATATATTGGAGTGAAAGGTAAGGTTACATTGATATACCGATTCAAGTATTAACCATGGTCTAAGCAAAACACTCTGTCTCGGCCGCAGACAAAGCGTCAGATCATCCTCAACTAAATATGTAGAACCTGTTCTTGATGTCACCACAAACTTTATGAAAAAACAAAAATACCACCTCCTTATAATAATAGACACATAGGCGTATAGATGAGTAAGGGTCTAGACCTATATACATAAACAAACATACACACTTAACCCTAAAAGGTAATATAACTATTATAGTTCAGCAGATTGCCTTCAATACAAACATACATATTGGAGAAGACATCGCTATAAATAGGGTCTGTAACATAGTCAACACTTCCTATAGCGGAGATTGGGTATCTAGATGGCATGTGGAAGACACCTGGAGTATACCACAGTCTGTTGGAAGTGTCCGTGAGTTCCCCCATATTTACCCTATACCGAGTCTCTCCAATCGGCATAAGGTTACCTTATGTATCCAGGAGGCCAACGAGGACTGTAGGGAATTGGCCCGGCAATGGCCTCTTACTAAACTTGATCACCATAGCGGCTGTGTGAATAACTTTCACACTGTAATGTTCCACTGGCAGGCCCCAACTAAATGTCAACTCGTGCATGGTTAGCTCCCATCTAGCACAAGCAGCCTCCATAGACTTCAAAATATCCACTACTTCCTTCTGCTCAAATAGAAATGTGAGCGCATGTTCATCGCTGTGGACCTGAGAGTGTCCGGCACCCTCAATTATAGCTCCGGGCGCCAAAGCAGCAACATCTCATCTGTCGGTGTCTTCGCATCTGACCTCAATCCACTTCCCGACTGACTCGGGCAATCGTGGGCCCAAGCAATAGGTATGTTCCTCTTGTCAGATCTGTTGCTGTACTTGCAACCCGCCTATGATCTGTCTGACCTGCAACGGCTTGATCCCTAAGTGTTTGCGACTCACATTTCAGAACTTGCTTGTCGTACTTTGCAGAGATAGACTGTGGGGCCTCATAGTTCAACGTTACTTGTCGGCTAAACTCTTAAGGGTGCCTAGCTTAGCACAGATATTTTTAAAATCTACAAAAAGAGTTTGTAGATCCAAAAGAAGCTCCTCCATTATTGTAGATACCAGCGACCCTTTAGCTCGGCTATGGAAATAGCAGTAAGAGCAGTCCCCTTATGCTATCGCTACAGTAATCAAGCATAGTGAAATAGGGTTGCTGATCATTCTTTAGCACAAATGGCTGGTTAGTCTGACATTGCAGAAAAGTGTGTAGGGGGGGGGGTAGATTAAGGCCCAGGCCGGTACCAGGCCTCCGCTGTGTACCTTCTCTATTCCGGTCTGCTGGGCTGAGATTTAAAACAGATTTTTCTTCCAAAACAGCTATACAAGTATTACTTTTCACCACATCGTTGAGAAGAGACTTGGTATTTACAGTAAGGGAGTGATAAACAGCGGTTTTAGCAGCTCCTCCGCTCAGCCATATTTAGAAAGCAGCCATCTTGGTCGCGGGTTGGACACGCCCTCCTTAATCAAGTATATTTTAATGTTATATTCTTTGGCAACAGTAATCAATAACGCCAGTTTGACACCCATTCTCTATCTGAATGATGAAAGTTTTTTTTTTGTGTGTCACTTCCCTTTAAGAGAACTCAATCAATTCGTAAGTCAAAATGGCTTTTCTTTCATGTAATTAGCAAGAGTCCATGAGCTAGTGACGTATGGGATATACATTCCTACCAGGAGCGGCAAAGTTTCCCAAACCTCAAAATGCCTATAAATACACCCCTCACCACACCCACAAATCAGTTTTACAAACTTTGCCTCCTATGGAGGTGGTGAAGTAAGTTTGTGCTAGATTCTACGTTGATATGCGCTCCGCAGCAGGTTGGAGCCCGGTTTTCCTCTCAGCGTGCAGTGAATGTAAGAGGGATGCGAGGAGAGTATTGCCTATTTGAATGCAGTGATCTCCTTCTACGGGGTCTATTTCATAGGTTCTCTGTTATCGGTCGTAGAGATTAATCTCTTACCTCCCTTTTCAGATCGAAAATATACTCATATATACCATTTCCTCTACTGATTCTCGTTTCAGTACTGGTTTGGCTTTCTACTACATGTAGATGAGTGTCCTGGGGTAAGTAAGTCTTATTTTCTGTGACACTCTAAGCTATGGTTGGGCACTTTTTATATAAAGTTCTAAATATATGTATTCAAACATTTATTTGCCTTGACTCAGGATGTTCAACATTCCTCATTTCAATCAGTCAGTTTCATATTTGGGATAATGCATATGAATAATTAATTTTTTTCTTACCTTAAAAAATGTGACTTTCCCTGTGGGCTGTTAGGCTCGCGGGGGCTGAAAATGCTTCATTTTATTGCGTCATTCTTGGCGCTGACTTTTTTGGCGCAAAAATTATTTTCTGTTTCCGGCGTCATACGTGTCGCCGGAAGTTGCGTCATTTTTGACGTTCTTTTGTGCCAAAAGTGTCGGCGTTCCGGATGTGGCGTCATTTTTGGCGCCAAATAATGTGGGCGTCTTTTTTGGCGCGAAAAAATATGGGCGTCACTTTTGTCTCCACATTATTTAAGTCTCATTGATTTTTTGCTTCTGGTTGCTAGAAGCTTATTCTCTGGCATTTTTTTCCCATTCCTGAAACTGTCATTTAAGGAATTTGATCAATTTTGCTTTATATGTTGTTTTTTCTATTACATATTGCAAGATGTCCCACATTGAAGCTGAGTCAGAAGATACTTCTGGAATATCCCTGCCTGGGGCTGGAGCTACCAAAGCTAAGTGTATCTACTGTAAACTTATGGTATCTGTTCCTCCAGCTGTTGTTTGTACTGTTTTGTCATGACAAACTGTTTATGCAGATAATATTTCCTTTAAGTACTGTTACATTACCTGTTGCTGTTCTGTCAACATCTAATACTCAGAGTGTTCCTGATAACATAAGAGATTTTGTTTTTAAATCCATTAAGAAGGCTATGTCTGTTATTCCTCCTTCTAGTAAATGTAAAAAGTCTTTTAAAACTTCTCATTTTTCAGATGAATTTTTAAATGAACATCATCATTCTGATTCTGATAATGGTTCTTCTGGTTCAGAGGATTCTGTCTCAGAGGTTGATGCTGATAAATCTTCATATTTATTTAAAATGAAATTTATTCGTTCTTTACTTAAAGAAGTCCTAATTGCATTAGAAATTGAGGATTCTGGTCCTCTTGATACTAAATCTAAACGTTTAGATAAGGTTTTTAAATCTCCTGTAGTTATTCCAGAAGTTTTTTCCTGTCCCTAGTGCTATTTCTGAAGTAATTTCCAGGGAATGGAATAATTTGGGTAATTCATTTACTCCTCCTAAACGTTTTAAGCAATTATATCCTGTGCCATCTGACAGATTAGAGTTTTGGGACAAAATCCCTAAAATTGATGGGGCTGTCTCTCCTCTTGTTAAGCGTACTATTCCTACGGCAGATGGTACTTCCTTAAGGATCCTTTAGATAGGAAAATTGAATCCTTTCTAAGAAAAGCTTACTTGTGTTCAGGTAATCTTCTTAGACCTGCTATATCTTTAGCGGATGTTGCTGCAGCTTCATCTTTTGGTTAGAAGCTTTAGCGCAACAAGTAACAGATCATAATTCTCATAGCATTTTTATTCTTCAACATGCTAATAATTTTATTTGTAATGCCATCTTTGATATCATTAGAGTTGATGTCAGGTATATGTCTCTAGCTATTTTAGCTAGAAGAGCTTTATGGCTTAAGACTTGGAATGCTGTTATGTCTTCTAAGTCTACTCTGCTTTCCCTTTCTTCCCAGGGTAATGATCGTTTTCATTCCTTTTGTCACAACAAGGAACAAAAACCTGATCCTTCATCCTCAGGAGCGATATCAGTTTGGAAACCATCTCCAGTCTGGAATAAATCCAAGCCTTTTAGAAAATCAAAGCCAGCTACTAAGTCCACATGAAGGTGCGGCCCTCATTCCAGCTCAGCTGGTAGGGGGCAGATTACGTTTTTTCTAAGAAATTTGGATCAATTCCGTTCACAATCTTTGGATTCAGAACATTGTTTCAGAAGGGTACAGAATTGGCTTCAAGATAAGGCCTCCTGCAAAGAGATTTTTTCTTTCCCGTGTACCAGTAAACCCAGCGAAGGCTCAAGCATTTCTGAAATGTGTTTCAGATCTAGAGTTGAGTGGAGTAATTTTGCCAGTTCCAGTTCTGGAACAGGGACTGGGGTTTTTATTCAAATCTCTTCATTGTACCAAAGAAGGAAAATTCCTTCAGACCAGTTCTGGATCTAAAAATATTGAATCGTTATGTAAGGATACCAACATTCAAAATGGTAACTGTAAGGACTATCCTGCCTTTTGTTCAACAAGGGCATTATTTGTCTACTATAGTTTTACAGGATGCATATCTGCATATTCCGATTCATCCAGATCACTATCAGTTTCTGAGATTCTCTTTCCTAGATAAGCATTACCAGTTTGTGGCTCTGCCGTTTGGCCTAGCTACAGCTCCAAGAATTTTTTACGAAGGTTCTCGGTGCCCTTCTGTCTGTAATCAGAGAACAGGGTATTGTGGTATTCCTTATTTGGACGATATCTTGGTACTTGCTCAGTCTTCATATTTAGCAGAATCTCATTCGAATCGACTTGTGTTGTTTCTTCAACATCATGGTTGGAGGATCAATTTACCAAAAAGTTCATTGATTCCTCAGACTTAGGTAACCTTTTTAGGTTTTCAGATAGATTCAGTATCCATGACTCTATCTTTGATAGACATGAGACATCTAAAGTTGATATCAGCTTGTCGAAACCTTCAGTCACAATCTTTCCCTTCGGTAGCCTTATGCATGGAAATTCTAGGTCTTATGACTGCGGCATCGGACGCGATCCCCTTTGCTCGTTTTCACATGCGGCCTCTTCAGCTCTGTATGCTGAACCAGTGGTGCAGGGATTACACAAAGATATCTCAATTAATATATTTAAAACCGATTGTACGACACTCTCTGACGTGGTGGACAGATCACCATCGTTTAGTTCAGGGGGCTTCTTTTGTTCTTCCGACCTGGACTGTAATTTCAACAGATGCAAGTCTTACAGGATGGGGAGCTGTGTGGGGGTCTCTGACAGCACAAGGGGTTTGGGAATCTCAGGAGGTGAGATTACCGATCAATATTTTGGAACTCCGTGCAATTTTCAGAGCTCTTCAGTCTTGGCCTCTTCTGAAGAGAGAATCGTTCATTTGTTTTCAGACAGACAATGTCACAACTGTGGCATACAACAATCATCAAGGAGGGACTCACAGTCCTCTGGCTATGAAAGAAGTATCACGAATTCTGGTTTGGGCGGAATCCAGCTCCTGTCTAATCTCTGCGGTTCATATTCCAGGAATAGACAATTGGGAAGCGGATTATCTCAGTCGCCAAACATTGCATCCGGGCGAATGGTCTCTTCACCCAGAGGTATTTCTTCAGATTGTTCAAATGTGGGAACTTCCAGAAATAGATCTGATGGCTTCTCATCTAAACAAGAAACTTCCCAGGTATCTGTCCAGATCCCGGGATCCTCAGGCGGAGGCAGTGGATGCATTATCACTTCCTTGGAAGTATCATCCTGCCTATATCTTTCCGCCTCTAGTTCTTCTTCCAAGAGTAATCTCCAAGATTCTGAAGGAATGCTCGTTTGTTCTGCTGGTAGCTCCAGCATGGCCTCTCAGGTTTTGGTATGCGGATCTTGTCCGGATGGCCTCTTGCCAACCGTGGACTCTTCCGTTAAGACCAGACCTTCTGTCGCAAGGACCTTTTTTCCATCAGGATCTCAAATCCTTAAATTTAAAGGTATGGAGATTGAACGCTTGATTCTTGGTCAAAGAGGTTTCTCTGACTCTGTGATTAATACTATGTTACAGGCTCGTAATTCTGTATCTAGAGAGATATATTATAGAGTCTGGAAGACTTATATTTCTTGGTGTCTTTCTCATCATTTTTCCTGGCATTCTTTTAGAATTCCGAGAATTTTACAGTTTCTTCAGGATGGTTTAGATAAAGGTTTGTCCGCAAGTTCCTTGAAAGGTCAAATCTCTGCTCTTTCTGTTCTTTTTCACAGAAAGATTGCTAATCTTCCTGATATTCATTGTTTTGTACAAGCCTTGGTTCGTATTAAACCTGTCATTAAGTCAATTTCTCCTCCTTGGAGTTTGAATTTGGTTCTGGGGGCTCTTTAAGCTCCTCCGTTTGAACCTATGCATTCATTGGACATTAAATTACTTTCTTGGAAAGTTTTGTTCCTTTTGGCCATCTCTTCTGCCAGAAGAGTCTCTGAATTGTCTGCTCTTTCTTGTGAGTCTCCTTTTCTGATTTTTCATCAGGATAAGGCAGTGTTGCAAACTTCTTTTGAATTTTTACCTAAGGTTGTGAATTCCAACAACATTAGTAGAGAAATTGTAGTTCCTTCATTATGCCCTAATCCTAAGAATTCTAAGGAGAAATCATTGCATTCTTTGGATGTTGTTAGAGCTTTGAAATATTATGTTGAAGCTACTAAGACTTTCCGAAAGACTTCTAGTCTATTTGTCATCTTTTCCGGTTCTAGAAAAGGCCAGAAAGCTTCTGCCATTTCTTTGGCATCTTGGTTGAAATCTTTAATTCATCATGCCTATGTTGAGTCGGGTAAAACTCCGCCTCAGAGGATTACAGCTCATTCTACTAGGTCAGTTTCTACTTCCTGGGCGTTTAGGAATGAAGCTTCGGTTGATCAAATTTGCAAAGCAGCAACTTGGTCTTCTTTGCATACTTTTTCTAAATTCTACCATTTTGATGTGTTTTCTTCTTCTGAAGCAGTTTTTGGTAGAAAAGTACATAGCAGCTGTTTCAGTTTGAATCTGCTGCTTATGTTTTCATTTAAAGTTTATTTTGGGTGTGGATTATTTTCAGCAGGAATTGGCTGTCTTTATTTTATCCCTCCCTCTCTAGTGACTCTTGCGTGGAAAGATCCACATCTTGGGTAGTCATTATCCCATACGTCACTAGCTCATGGACTCTTGCTAATTACATGAAAGAAAACAATTTATGTAAGAACTTACCTGATAAATTCATTTCTTTCATATTAGCAAGAGTCCATGAGGCCCACCCTTTTTTGTGGTGGTTATGATTTTTTTGTATAAAGCACAATTATTCCAATTCCTTATTTTTTATGCTTTCGCACTTTTTTCTTATCACCCCACTTCTTGGCTATTCGTTAAACTGATTTGTGGGTGTGGTGAGGGGTGTATTTATAGGCATTTTGAGGTTTGGGAAACTTTGCCCCTCCTGATAGGAATGTATATCCCATACGTCACTAGCTCATGGAATCTTGCTAATATGAAAGAAATGAATTTATCAGGTAAGTTCTTACATAAATTATGTTTTTGTCATCCATTAGGACCATTTCCTGCCAAGTCTACACTTTTAAAATGGATTGTTAATGCAATCTTTAGGGCTTACACGCAAGTTAATTAACTAGTTACTGAAGGGCTCATTCTACAAAGGCTGTTTGAACATCCAGGGCTTTTAAGGCTCATGCTACCATTTCAGAATTTTTTAAGCAGCTGTTAAATAGTCCAATACTTGTGTGTCCCATTACAAATTGGATGTTTGTATATCTGCCACACGTGTTCTTGTATTTTATTTTTCCCACCTTTTCTTATTATGTACTGCTTTGTAGTCGTCTCAATGGTATTACAGCGAGAACTAGAAATTAACAACCAAATACAATCAATTTCTATATCTTGGCCAATAACCCTTGGTAATACTTACAAGGCTCCCCCACTCTACTTGCACTTACACTAACTTAGAATTAGCTCTGTGATGTTCTTGAAAGTGTCTAGGAGTGGATCTGGTCTGCATTAAATGCTCACTAGTTGGATTCAACAGACTGTCAATGCTATTAAGCAGAGTGCCTAGATGCAGCCACGATCGTGATGTTATCAGTGGGCGGAGCTTGGCAGCCATTTCAAAGTGGCCAAAAACAATTTTTATTTTAAAATAACTTTTACTGTTCCTGCTGCATGATATAGAAAGCGGTGCAGGAGGCTATTTGCAGCTTAATCTAAGGTAAGACCAAAGATATACTACAAAAAGGCAGGCTGGCTGAACACCGGTGCCAAAAAGCTAATCAACTGTTTAATAGGTAAGAGCATAACAGGACTCCAAAACAATAATGTAATAAAAAGCTGTGTATTGAAACTAGTTTCTCAGCTCAAAAACGGGCTGTTTCATCAGGAATATCAAACCGGCAAATTTCAGAGCTATTTAAAGATCTCAATAAAGTGCCTGGATGTGGAAAGACCCTTATGGGCTACCATAGCAACCAAAACATATTACTTTTTACATAAAACAACATTAAAAAACATGATCTGGTACAAATTACACAAAATAAAAATATGCATTAAAAACATAATATATTAGCCATCACATGTTAAAAATATATAAATTGGAATGTATGCATAAGAAAACAAAAAGTATGGGTAAAAAGTGTTCACCTATAGTAGCATATGGATCGTCCAAATATGTGCCAATACATTATTTATAGGGGAACAAACTAAAAATATATCAAGTGATCCCTAATTCTACATACTTTTCAGGCATAAAGGACCAAGCAATAATAAATTCAGGATCTTACAATTGCAACACCATTGTTAAAGGGACAGTCTAGGCAAAAATAAACGTTCATGATTCAGGTAGGGCATGCAATTTTAAACAACTTTGCCATTTACTTTTATCATCAATTTTGCTTTGTTCTCTTGGTATTCTTAGTTGAAAGCTAAACCTAGGTAGGCTCATATGCTAATTTCTTAGCCCTTTGAAGGCCGCCTCTTATCTGAATGCATTTTGACATTAATTCACAACTAGAGGGCATCAGTTTATGTGTGCCATATAGATAACATTGTGCTCACGCCCTTGGAGTAACCTAGCAGTCAGATTGACTACAATGCAAGTCTGTCAAAAGAACTGAAATAAGGGGGGCAGTCTGCAGAGGCTTAGATACAAGATAATCACAGAGGTAAAAAAACAAAATTATGCTTAGCTGATAATTTCATTTCCATCGAGGGGAGGAGAGTCCACGGCTTCATTCATTCATTACTGTTGGGAATTAAGAACCTGGCCACAAGGAGGAGGCAAAGACACCCCAGCCAAAGGCTTAAATACCTGCCCCACTTTCCTCACCCCCCCGTCATTCTGCCGAGAGAACAAGGAACAGTAGGAGAAATAACAGGGTATAAATGGTGCCAGAAGGGGCGGAGCCTGTAGCTGAAGAAGTAAGACGCATACTAAAGAGGCTCCTGAATTTATTTGCTTTAAATTATATTAATCTAACCTCTAGGAAGATTTCCAACAGGATCCTAAAGATAATTGCACTCTGCAGTGGGATATTGCCGAGGACTTTAGCTGGGGACCTAATGATTGCAAGCTTGCAGCCTTTTTCAGCGCTGAAGATCTCATCAATAGCATGGAGGGAGCCATCTTTTCTGAGATTCAAGCCCTGTTTGCGAGGCATGAGCTGCTGATACTCAATAGATTTGACACCCTAATAGCAGCTGTAGAAGCGGAGCACACTGGTGTAAGGCGACATGAGCCTGCTGTGAAGGAGGAGACAAGCCCCAGAGTACAGCTCAACATCATTCAGCTAAACATGGCGGAAGCTCCTGATATGCCTACCTACCCTCAGGACTCGCGGTCGCAGGCTGTAGCTGTGGTGGATAGCTTCGGCAGCGCTAGTGGATCACCTGGTGGGCTGCATCGTGACATATGGGCACTCAAGCACAGTGTCTATGTGTACAAGGAAGCCCCCGCTTATGGCAGTGAGGTAACGGAAGCAGTTAAGGTTACTGGTGGAGATGTGGGTTGGTGTGTGACCAGCGCCCGCGGACATGACACTGCCGACGTGAGTAAGGAGAAAGTGGTCTGCCGCCATTTTACTGACCTGAGTCCCGCAGCCGCTTTAGATCTGGATATAGCCCTACAGCTTGGGACCATACTGCTTGGGGACACTTGGCTGTCTGACATTCATGACCCAGTCGGAGTCGGGTGAGGTATTGGTCACAAACGGGGATGCGGTCTGCTCAGGACTAGTACAGCTCTTGGTCCCTGCCGTTTACCCCGCACTGAGTCTTGAACACTGTTGCCTTGGCTGCTTTAGTTGAAGCGGAGGATTTTGCTCTCATAAATGTAAAGCAACTGAGACAGGGTGGACACCTACAAATTTACCTCCTTTGTGCACCCATTTTTTGTATATATGGAACGGGTTTGTGGTGTGGGGGGTAGCGATCGTACCTAGGTGTGGGGAGCCTATTTGTATGAAGCCACAAGGTCTGAACTTGGATGGGCTCCCTATACATTTCAGGATTGGAAATTTATAATATACTGTATGTCTTATTCAATACACTCATGTTTAAACATTCTATAATAGTACTGAACTGTACTGGTCTGTGCAACTTAAGCCTTCGATTTTATCATATATATCCTGGGACTGGGGTGGGGAGTCAGAGGCTGACAGGGCTCACATATTAGCTGTGCGTCATCTTACTAATTTTCACTATAAGTTTATTGTGCAGTTGGGGTGTTTCCTGCCTCCTTGATCCCCCTCATTAATATGTTTCCTAGAAGAGAGTCCATAATACATGTTCGGTCCTATAAATGAAATCTGCTTAGTTTGATGAGTGAAACCAGTGTGGGAGGGATATGCCTTATACAACATTTAAATGTACACATGCAAACCAACCATCTCAGTCTAGTACTGCACACGAGCTTTTATAAAGATTATATCTTTTAGTCCGCCCCACATTGTGGAGTTATGTTTGAATATCCTGTGACCCGTTACCCATCCTTTGGTTTATAATGAAAAGTCCCAAACCCAACTATATTAGAGTAAACAATATTTTATTGAGATTGACCTAGTGAGAAACAGATAATTCTTATAGTTATTACACTAAGTAAAATGAATACGATAAATTCTAGATCACAGTAGCCAAATTTATGTAAATAGGGGTCAGTCTAGTGTTAAAGTGGACACCCTGAGAGCTGAAGAGAGTGATGCTTTTATAGCATATAACCAACAATATAGAACTTACCTAGTTAATTTTGATTTGTGCTCAGGTTACCATCGAATTTAATAACCTTAGGGCCCTATTAGAGGTCTGGTTAAGATCCCTTTTCCATATATGCCCTGTAGAAAGACAAACCCCTCATCTCTACTGTGGCCCCTCTCTGAGATTATGCACTGAGGAGAGAGAAAGTATTTCCATCTGAAAACGACTTGAGAACCACTGTTTGCTTATTAAGTGGGACTTTATTATCATTTTAGGCTCCGCACCCCTTTCCCTTCCCGCCCTCCCTTTTCCCCCCTCCCTTCCCACCTTCTCCCCCTCCCTTCCCAACCTTCCCTTCCCTCCTTCCCTTTCACCCCCCCCATTCCCTTTCTTGCCTCCTTTCCTCCTTCCCTCTTCCCCCTCCCCTCTCTTTTCCCCTCTCCCCCTCCTTCTTTCCCCTCTTCCACTCCCTCCTTCCCTTCCTCTCCAACCTTTTCTTTCCCCTCCCCTCTTCCCCCCCCTTTTTTTTTTCTTTTTTTTAAAAAAAGGGAGGAAAAAAAAAAAAAAAAAAAAAAGGAAAAGAAAAATGTGTGGGAAGGGATAATCACCTTATCCTCCACACCCCTTTTGGCAGAGTTAGGTAGTCTCTGCCCTGTTCGCAGAGCCCTTACCGCATCCTGCACCTATATGAGCGTGAAAAAAGGGCTCTTCCGATCTTTACAATAAATAGATTTGTTAGGATTGTTTTATGTGTCTAATGTTTACAGACTGTTTGCTATCATAATCTTAATGTTGATGTTAGCTTGTTTATATGTTTGACAAATGTGTTAGAACTGCTGATGTGATGATCTAAGTTCGAAGATTTTGAGTGATTAATATATGCGATCCCCATGTATTTCTCCAGATAGATTACTCATTTTCCTAAGCTTGAAACCTTAGATGCGAACCCTACTCATCTTGTACTAGCTGATCTAGGATGACTAGCTACATTTACTCCCCTACTAATTTACAGAGTTATGCGAGACGCAGTCACTACAGTCATTTTTCTAGCTCAGAGTGGCGATCCTGGGTACTTAATAATGTTCAATGTTTGTGTCTACCCAGGTTTGCAGTAGTAACAGAAGCCCATATCAATATATCTCCTCTATCAGTTTGTCGAGTAGACTATAATACATTAACTAGGAATAACTTAAGTACACTGCTGTACTTCTATACTTCAATAGTATCTATGGACTCCCAACTTTGACGCTATTTCATTCACATTGACACTAGACTCTCTGATTTTCGCTTTGTTTTTGGGTCCTCAGTGACTAGCTAAGGTTTCTGGCCCCCTAAGTGGGCCTGTTTGCTTGGAGGACATTACGATCCAACAATCTTAAAAAAATGAGGTAACCAGAATATTATATCCTGTTGATTTGATGAGTGTTGATGTTTCCATATGATGTATTGTACTTGCTTGATATGTGTTATTCCTACAGGATGTGTATAGTTTGTATCTTTTCCGATATGACTGTATTGTAAAAGCTAATTTTACCTCAATAAAAATACATTTAAAAAATAAAATAAAAAAATAAATGGTGCCAGAAGATAAATTAAATTTAGGTCCGCTCATCGGAGATACGGGTAGGAGCCGTAGACTCTCCTCCCCTAGATGGAAATTAAATTATTAGGTAAACATAATTTATGTTTTCCATCTAAAGGGGAAGAGAGTCCACGGCGTCATTCATTACTGTTGGTATAATCTGAGGGCACCACAGCCTGCAAAACCTCTCCCCCAAAAACAGCTTCTGCAAAAGCAAAAACGTCAGATTTGTAAAACTTTGTAAAAGTGTGAAAGGAGGACCAGGTAGCCGCCTTACAAATTTGCTCCATAGAGGTCTCATTCTTGAAGGCCCAAGCCCAAGCCACAGCTCTAGTCGAATGAGCCGTGATCCTGTCTCATAGCGAATCAAGCTCCTCAACCAAAAGGACAAAGAAGTAGAAGAAGCTTTCTGCCCCTTGCGCTTCCCTGAATACA
Organism: Bombina bombina; assembly: GCF_027579735.1. Taxonomy (NCBI): domain Eukaryota; kingdom Metazoa; phylum Chordata; class Amphibia; order Anura; family Bombinatoridae; genus Bombina; species Bombina bombina. Next base: position 219,325,081 of record NC_069504.1, on the reverse strand, counting down.
CCACAAAAAGAGATGTAGACTCTCTGAAATCCTTTGTAGCCTGAAGATAGAACTTCAGGGCACGAACCACATCCAGATTATGAAGTAACCTCTCTTTAGAAGAAGGGTTAGGACACAAAGACGGAACCACTATTTCCTGATTGATGTTACGGTTACACACCACCTTGGGAAAAAAAAACCCAAATCAGTGCGAAGCACAGCCTTATCTGCATGAAAAAACAGATAAGGCGGCTCACATTGCAAGGCAGCCAGTTCAGATACTATGCGTGCCAATGCAATGACCAACAGGAAGGGAACCTTCCAGGACAGAATCTTAATGTTAATGGAATGCATAGGCTCAAATGGAACCCTCTGCAAAACCTTAAAGGGACACTGAACCCAAATTTTTTCTTTCGTGATTCAGATAGAGCATGCATTTGTAAGCAACTTCCTAATTTACTCCTATTATCACATTTTCTTCATTCTCTTGGTATCTTTATTTGAAATGCAAGAATGTAAGTTTAGATGCCGGCCCATTTTTGGTGAACAACCTGGGTTGTTCTTGCTGATTGGAGGATAAATTCATCCACCAATAAAAAAGTGCTGTCCAGAGTTCTAAAACAAAAAAAAGCTTAGATGCCTTTTCTAAAATAAAGATAGCAAGAGAACGAAGAAAAATTGATAATAGGAGTAAATTACAAAGTTGCATGAAATTGCATGCTGTATCTGAATCAAAAAAGAAAAAAAATTGGGTTCAGTGTCCCTTAAAGGACCAAGTTTAAGCTTCATGGGGGAGCAGACTGTCTAAAGACAGGCCTGATTCTAGACAGGGCCTGAACAAAGTATTAGGATGTCAGGGAGCTCAGCGAGTTTCCTATGCAAAAAAACAGACAATGCCGAAATCTGTCCCTTTAAGGAACTAGTGGCAAGACCCTTCTCCAAACCGTCTTGGAGAAAGGACAGAATCCTGGATACCTTCATCTTATGCCAAAGATATCCATGCTTCTCACACCAGGACAAGTAACTCCTCCACACCTTATGGTAAATGCGACGAGTGACTGGCTTCCTTGCCTGAATTAGAGTATCAATCACACTTTCCGAAAAGCCTCTCTTGGCCAAGACTAGGTGTTCAATCTCCACACAGTCAGCCTGAGAGGATGACATCCCCACCAGATCCGCAAACCACGTCCTCGACGGAGCAATCAGAATGGCCGAAGCTCGCACCCGTTTGATTCGTGCCACAATACGAGGTAGAAGTGGTAACGGTGGAAAAATTTAAGCTAGGCTGAACTCCCAAGGCACCGCTAAGGCATCTATTAGATCTGCCTGGGGATCCCTGGACCTCAACCCGTATCGGGGTAGCTTGTAATTGAGTCTGGACGCCATGAGATCTATCTCCGGCGTTCCCCACCTGAGACAAATCTCCACAAACACTTTGGGGTGAAGAGACCATTCCCCCGGATGGAAGGATTGCCTGCTGAGAAAGTCTGCTTCCTAGTTGTCCACACCTGGAATGTGAATCGCTGAGAGCGAGCAGCTGTGAGACTCCGCCCACTCCAAGATCCGAGACACCTCCCTCATAGCTAGGGAGCTCCTTGTACCCCCCTGATGGTTGATGTAAGCCACCGAGGTAATGTTGTCGGTCTGGAATCTGATGAAGCTGAACAACCCCAGAAGAGGCCATGCCTTCAGAGAATTGTATATTGCTTGGAGTTCCAGAATATTTATCGGAAGGAGAGACTCCTCCTGGGACCATTATCCTTTTGCCATCCTGGCACCCCAAACTGCTCCCCATCCTGCCAGACTCTTGTTGTGGTCACAATCTCCCAGGAAGGTCTCAAGAAGGATATCCCCATAGACAGTTGCTCCAGACGGATCCACCAAGATAGGGAGATCAGAGTATCCATGGATATCTGCTGTGATAGAGCTGAATGATCGCCGTTCCACTGTCTCAACATGCACAATTGAAGAGGTCTGAGATGGAACCTTGCGAATGGAATGACATATGCTGGAAACCATGAGTCCAATCACCTCCATACACTGAGCCACCAAGGGGCTTGAGGAGGGCTGAAGGGCAAGACAAGAGGACGCAATCTTCCTGCGTTGATGGTCTGTGAGAAATATTTTCATGGACATAGAGTCTATTATCGTGCTAAGGAACTCCACCCTGTTGCTGGGAACCAGGAAACTCTTTACTGAGTTGATCTTCCAACCGTGAGATTGGAGTAAAAGAAGAAGCGCCCTCGAATGATATTCTGCTAGACTGAGCGACGGTGCCTGGACTAGGATGTCATCCAGATAGGGTGCCACAGCAATGCCTCTGGCCACCGCAAGTAGCGCCCCCCAGAACCTTCGTGAAGACTCTCGAGGCCGTTGCCAGACCAAAGGGAAGGGCTACAAACTAAGTGTTGGCCCAGAAATGCAAATCTCAGGAACTTGAAGTTGTCCCTGTGGATTGGCACATGAAGGTAAGTGTCCTTCAAGTTTATGGTTGTCATGAACTGTCCCTCTTTAACTAGGGGCAGAATAGATCTAATCGTTTCCATTTTGAACGATGGAACACTCAGAAACTTGTTTAAACACTTTAGAACCAGAATCTGGCGGAACGTGCCCTCCTTCTCTGGAACCACAAAAATATATGAATAATACCCTAGACCCCTTTCTGACTGGGGTACTGGTACGATAACACCTAGAGAGGAGAGATCTCACACATTCTAGAAAGGCTACTCTCTTTTCCGGTCTTGAAGACAGGTTTGATAGGAGGAATCTGCCCCTGGGCGGATGGGATCTGAACCCTATCCTGTAACCCTGGGCGACAACATCCAGAACCCAAGGATCCTGAATGTCCTGCAACCAGGCTTCTGAGAAGAGAGATAATCTGCCCCCTACTTGGTCCTGAGACCGGTCGGGGGCCGCCCCTTCATGACGATTTTGACTCTGCAGGCTTCTTGCTCTGCTAAGACTTGTTCCAAGAATGAGCCGGTTTCCAAGTTCCCTTGGACTGGTCCACTTTCGCTGCGGGTTGCTGGCGCTGGGCCTTGTCCGCACAAAAGGGGCGAAAAGTAGACCCTTTAGGCTTAGTCTTATCCTGCGGTAGGAAAGCTCCCTTGCCTCCCGTAACCGTGAACCTGACACCTTAGCGTTCAGGCGAATAATTTGCATATTGGCATCACATATGAAAGAATTGGCGATCTTCAGCACCTTAATCATCCTGTATCTTGTCGATGGAAGTCTCCCCCTCGATCATATCCCACAGGGATTCACACCAATATGTCGCAGCACCGGCGACTGTGGCTACAGCCGCTGCCGGCTGAAAAACAAACCCGGTGTGTTGAAACATTTTCCTTAACATGTTTTCCAACTTTTTATCCATGGGCTCTTTAAACAACAAACTATCCTCAAGGGGAATAGTTGTCTGCTTCGCGAGCATGAAGATAGCACCATCCACCATGGGGACAGTACCCCATGGGGACAGTAAAAAGTGCAAAATTTTCCATCCTAAATCTAAAATCAGGCTCCTCCGCAACGGAGGTTAAGATGACATGGACTCCGACCCAGAAGGGGCCTCCTCTGAAGAGTCGGAGTGGGCGGGCCTCGTCCTCATATAACGCCTCCGAAATTTCCACAGGCGTAGACAACCCCTGGGCCGGGCTGCCATGATACGCACTACGCTTGCGCTTAGCAGAATGTAGGAATATTAACTCTCGATTCTATAAAGATAAAAGGCGTCACACTGTGACCCTGTCTTCCGTGTTATCATTATGTAATAAAAAATGAAACAATCTTACCATAATCTACGCCGTGGAACAGGAACACTGCCCTTCAAGTGTGACAGGTTAGTAGCCTCGCTCCTGACATGGACTTGAGTGTAAAAAGCAGGCAGCGAAACTCGTCAACGCTGATTGCTTGTGGAGCTGTTAATATGAGTCGGGATGGTTTCGCAGAAAGACTCTCCCTGCTTCTCCGGACTCTAACTTTCGCCCAGGCTATCCTTGAAAGGCTGGCAGTACTACTTAAAACTCCAGTCCCAATGAGAAGAGTACTACCCTACATAAGAGACTACACCGATCTTCGGCACTTCTCTGCCATCCTCCTGTGAAGAAAGGCAAAGAATGACTGGGGGATGAGGGAAGTGAGGAAGGTATTTAAGCCTTTGGCTGGGGCATCTTTGCCTCCTCCTGGTGGTCAGGTTGCTAATTCCCAACAGTAATGAATGAAGTCGTGGACTCTCCTCCCCTTTAGATGGAAAGTGTATTAAAGGGACAGTCAAGTCCAAAAAAACCTCATGTTTCAAATAGGGCATGTAACTGTAAACAACATTCCAATTTACTTTCATCACCAATTTTTCTTTGTTCCCTTGGTATTCTTAGTTGAAAGCTAAACCTATGAGGTTCATATGCTAATTTATTAGACTTTGAAGACTGAGTCTAATCTGAATGCATTTTGACCATTAGAGGGCGTTAGTTCATGTATTTCATATAGATAACATTAAGCTCATGCACGTGAAGTTACCCTGGAATGAGCACTGACTTACTAAAATGCAAGTCTGTCAAAAGAACTGAAATAAGGGGGCAGTCTGCAGAAGCATAGATACTAGGTAATTACAAAGGTAAAAAGTGTATTTATATAACAGTGTTGGTTATGCAAAACTGGGGAATGGGTAATAATGGGATTATCTTTCTTTTTAAACAACAAGAATTCTGGTGTTGACTGTCCCTTTAACAATGAAAATTAATCTCAAATGGCTGACCAAGTGGTATTTGCTAACACACTGGGATTCTACCATGTTCATCTAGGCAACAGTGTTATCTGTATGTGTAAGATCTTCCAGCTGCAGTAATGATTTACAGTACTGATGACAGATGTTAAAGTGATAAATCTGAAATGATAAAGGGAGAGGTTTGTACCTCTAAACCTTCTTTATATCTGAGCATATTACATAAACAGATTAACTTCTTCATTTTAGATTTATACTGTATGTTCTCCAAACATTAAAAAACATAATTTATGCTTACCTGATAAATTCCTTTCTTCTGTTGTGTGATCAGTCCACGGGTCATCATTACTTCTGGGATATAACTCCTCCCCAACAGGAAATGCAAGAGGATTCACCCAGCAGAGCTGCATATAGCTCCTCCCCTCTACGTCACTCCCAGTCATTCGACCAAGGACCAACGAGAAAGGAGAAACCAAGGGTGAAGTGGTGACTGTAGTATAATTTAAAAAATATTTACCTGCCTTAAAAAACAGGGCGGGCCGTGGACTGATCACACAACAGAAGAAAGGAATTTATCAGGTAAGCATAAATTATGTTTTCTTCTGTTATGTGTGATCAGTCCACGGGTCATCATTACTTCTGGGATACCAATACCAAAGCAAAAGTACACGGATGACGGGAGGGCTAGGCAGGCTCATTATACAGAAGGAACCACTGCCTGAAGAACCTTTCTCCCAAAAATAGCCTCCGAAGAAGCAAAAGTGTCAAATTTGTAAAATTTTGAAAAAGTATGGAGCGAAGACCAAGTTGCAGCCTTGCAAATCTGTTCAACAGAGGCCTCATTCTTAAAGGCCCAAGTGGAAGCCACAGCTCTAGTAGAATGAGCTGTAATTCTTTCAGGAGGCTGCTGTCCAGCAGTCTCATAGGCTAAACGAATTATGCTACGAAGCCAGAAGGAAAGAGAGGTAGCCGAAGCCTTTTGACCTCTCCTCTGACCAGAGTACACGACAAACAGGGAAGACGTTTGTCGAAATTCCTTAGTTGCCTGCAAATAGAACTTGAGGGCACGAACTACATCCAGATTGTGCAGAAGACGTTCCTTCTTTGAAGAAGGATTCGGGCACAAAGAAGGAACAACGATCTCCTGATTGATGTTCCTGTTAGTGACTACCTTAGGTAAGAACCCAGGTTTTGTACGCAGAACTACCTTATCTGAATGAAAAATCAAATAAGGAGAATCACAATGTAGGGCTGATAACTCAGAGACTCTCCGAGCCGAAGAAATAGCCGTTAAAAATAGAACTTTCCAAGATAACAACTTTATATCAATGGAATGAAGGGGTTCAAACGGAACTCCTTGTAAAACGTTAAGAACCAGGTTTAAACTCCATGGCGGAGCAACAGTTTTAAACACAGGCTTGATCCTAGCTAAAGCTTGACAAAAAGCCTGGACGTCTGGAATTTCTGACAGACGCTTGTGCAACAAAATGGACAGAGCTGAGATCTGTCCCTTTAATGAACTAGCCGATAAACCCTTTTCTAAACCTTCTTGTAGAAAGGACAATATCCTAGGAATCCTAACCTTACTCCAAGAGTAACCTTTGGATTCGCACCAGGATAGGTATTTACGCCATATCTTATGGTAAATCCCTCTGGTAACAGGCTTCCTAGCCTGTATCAGGGTATCAATAACCGACTCAGAAAAACCACGTTTTGATAAAATCAAACGTTCAATTTCCAAGCAGTCAGCTTCAGAGAAGTTAGATTTTGATGTTTGAATGGACCCTGAATCAGAAGGTCCTGTTTTAGAGGTAGAGACCAAGGTGGACAGGATGACATGTCCACTAGATCTGCATACCAAGTCCTGCGTGGCCATGCAGGCGCTATTAGAATCACTGATGCTCTCTCCTGTTTGATTCTGGCAATCAATCGAGGAAGCATCGGGAAGGGTGGAAACACATAAGCCATCCCGAAGGTCCAAGGTGCTGTCAAAGCATCTATCAGAACCGCTCCCGGATCCCTGGATCTGGACCCGTAGCGAGGAAGTTTGGCGTTCTGACGAGACGCCATGAGATCTATCTCTGGTTTGCCCCAACGTCGAAGTATTTGGGCAAAGACCTCCGGATGAAGTTCCCACTCCCCCGGATGAAAAGTCTGACGACTCAAGAAATCCGCCTCCCAGTTCTCCACTCCCGGGATGTGGATTGCTGACAGGTGGCAAGAGTGAGACTCTGCCCAGCGAATTATCTTTGATACTTCCATCATTGCTAGGGAGCTCCTTGTCCCTCCCTGATGGTTGATGTAAGCTACAGTCGTGATGTTGTCCGACTGAAACCTGATGAACCCCCGAGTTGTTAACTGGGGCCAAGCCAGAAGGGCATTGAGAACTGCTCTCAATTCCAGAATGTTTATTGGAAGGAGGCTCTCCTCCTGATTCCATAAACCCTGAGCCTTCAGAGAATTCCAGACAGCGCCCCAACCTAGTAGGCTGGCGTCTGTTGTTACAATTGTCCAGTCTGGCCTGCTGAATGGCATCCCCCTGGATAGATGTGGCCGATAAAGCCACCATAGAAGAGAATTTCTGGTCTCTTGATCCAGATTCAGAGTAGGGGACAAATCTGAGTAATCCCCATTCCACTGTCTTAGCATGCACAATTGCAGAGGTCTGAGATGTAGGCGAGCAAAAGGTACTATGTCCATTGCCGCTACCATTAAGCCGATCACCTCCATGCATTGAGCTACTGACGGGTGTTGAATGGAATGAAGGACACGGCATACATTTTGAAGCTTTGTTAACCTGTCTTCTGTCAGGTAAATCTTCATTTCTACAGAATCTATCAGAGTCCCCAAGAAGGGAACTCTTGTGAGTGGAAAGAGAGAACTCTTCTTTTCGTTCACCTTCCATCCATGCGACCTTAGAAATGCCAGTACTAACTCTGTATGAGACTTGGCAGTTTGAAAGCTTGGAGCTTGTATCAGAATGTCGTCCAGGTATGGAGCTACCGAAATTCCTCGCGGTCTTAGGACCGCTAGAAGAGTACCCAGAACCTTTGTGAAGATTCTTGGAGCCGTAGCCAATCCGAATGGAAGAGCTACAAATTGGTAATGCCTGTCTAGAAAGGCAAACCTTAGATACCGGTAATGATCCTTGTGAATCGGTATGTGAAGGTAAGCATCCTTTAAATCCACTGTGGTCATGTACTGACCTTTTTGGATCATGGGTAAAATTGTCCGAATAGTTTCCATTTTGAACGATGGAACTCTTAGGAATTTGTTTAGGATCTTTAAATCCAAGATTGGCCTGAAAGTTCCCTCTTTTTTGGGAACTACAAACAGATTTGAGTAAAACCCTTGTCCTTGTTCCGACCGCGGAACCGGATGGATCACTCCCATTAATAAAAGATCTTGTACGCAGCGTAGAAACGCCTCTTTCTTTATTTGGTTTGTTGACAACCTTGACAGATGAAATCTCCCTCTTGGGGGAGAGAATTTGAAGTCCAGAAGGTATCCCTGAGATATGATCTCTAGCGCCCAGGGATCCTGAACATCTCTTGCCCAAGCCTGGGCGAAGAGAGAAAGTCTGCCCCCCACCAGATCCGGTCCCGGATCGGGGGCCCTCGATTCATGCTGTCTTAGGGGCAGCAGCAGGTTTCCTGGCCTGCTTGCCCTTGTTCCAGGACTGATTAGGTCTCCAGCCTTGTCTGTAACGAGCAACAGCTCCTTCCTGTTTTGGTGCAGAGGAAGTTGATGCTGCTCCTGCTTTGAAATTACGAAAGGAACGAAAATTAGACTGTCTAGTCTTAGCTTTGGCTTTGTCCTGAGGCAGGGCATGGCCTTTACCTCCTGTAATGTCAGCGATAATCTCCTTCAACCCGGGCCCGAATAAGGTCTGCCCCTTGAAAGGTATATTAAGCAATTTAGATTTAGAAGTAACATCAGCTGACCAGGATTTTAGCCACAGTGCTCTGCGTGCCTGAATGGCGAATCCTGAATTCTTAGCCGTAAGTTTGGTTAAATGTACTACGGCTTCCGAAATGAAAGAATTAGCTAGTTTAAGGACTCTAAACCTGTCCGTAATCTCGTCCAGCGTAGCTGAACTAATGTTCTCTTCCAGAGATTCAATCCAGAATGCTGCAGCAGCCGTGACCGGCGCGATGCATGCAAGGGGTTGCAGTATAAAACCTTGTTGAACAAACATTTTCTTAAGGTAACCCTCTAGTTTTTTATCCATTGGATCTGAAAAAGCACAGCTATCCTCAACCGGGATAGTGGTACGCTTAGCTAAGGTAGAAACTGCTCCCTCCACCTTAGGGACCGTTTGCCATAAGTCCCGTGTGGTGGCGTCTATTGGAAACATTTTTCTAAATATTGGAGGGGGTGAGAACGGCACACCGGGTCTATCCCACTCCTTAGTAACAATTTCAGTAAGTCTCTTAGGTATAGGAAAAACATCAGTACTCGCCGGTACCGCAAAATATTTATCCAACCTACACATTTTCTCTGGTATTGCAACTGTGTTACAATCATTCAGAGCCGCTAAAACCTCCCCTAGTAATACACGGAGGTTCTCCAATTTAAATTTAAAATTTGAAATATCTGAATCCAATCTGTTTGGATCAGAACCGTCACCCACAGAATGAAGCTCTCCGTCCTCATGCTCTGCAAGCTGTGACGCAGTATCAGACATGGCCCTAGTATTATCAGCGCACTCTGTTCTCACCCCAGAGTGATCACGCTTGCCTCTTAGTTCTGGTAATTTAGCCAAAACTTCAGTCATAACAGTAGCCATATCTTGTAATGTTATCTGTAATGGCCGCCCAGATGTACTGGGCGCCACAATATCACGCACCTCCCGAGCGGGAGATGCAGGTACTGACACGTGAGGCGAGTTAGTCGGCATAACTCTCCCCTCGCTGTTAGGTGAAATTTGTTCAATTTGTACAGATTGGCTTTTATTTAAAGTAGCATCAATACAGTTAGTACATAAATTTCTATTGGGCTCCACCTTGGCATTGGAACAAATGACACAGGTATCTTCCTCTGAATCAGACATGTTCAACACACTAGCAAATAAACTTGCAACTTGGCTACAATTTTATTTAATAAAAACGTACTGTGCCTCAAAGAAACACTAAACGATTAATGACAGTTGAAATAATAAACTGAAAAACAGTTATAGCATCAATCCTTGTAAACAACACAACTTTAGCAAAGGTTTCCCATTAGCAAAGCAAAATTAATTAAATTACAGAGTAACGTTTTTTATCACAGTCAATATATAATTCTCACAGCTCTGCTGAGAGAATCTACCTCCCTCAAAAGAAGTTTTGAAGACCCCTGAGTTCTGTAGAGATGAACCGGATCATGCAGGAAATACAATGAGCAACTGACTGGAAATTTTGATGCGTAGCAAAGAGCGCCAAAAACGGCCCCTCCCCCTCACACACAGCAGTGAGGGAGAAACGAAACTGTCATAATTAGAATAAGCAACTGCCAAGTGGAAAAATAGCCCAAACATTTATTCACTCAGTACCTCACTAAATGTAAACGATTCTACATTCCAGCAAAAACGTTTAACATAATCAATACATATAAAAAAATTCTTATGTACTTTTTACAGAGTAATTCCAGTGAAGTACCATTCCCAGAATACTGAAGTGCAAAGTATACATACATGACATTATATCGGTATGGCAGGATTTTCTCATCAATTCCATTGTCAGAAAATAAAAACTGCTACATACCTCTATGCAGATTCATCTGCCCGCTGTCCCCTGATCTGAAGTTTTTACCTCTCCTCAGATGGCCGAGAACAGCAATATGATCTTAACTACTCCGGCTAAAATCATAGTAAAACTCTGGTAGATTCTTCTTCAAACTCTGCCAGAGAGGCAATAACACACTCCGGTGTCATTGTAAAATAACAAACTTTTGATTGAAGTCATAAAAACTAAGAATAATCACCATAGTCCTCTTACACATCCTATCTAGTCGTTGGGTGCAAGAGAATGACTGGGAGTGACGTAGAGGGGAGGAGCTATATGCAGCTCTGCTGGGTGAATCCTCTTGCATTTCCTGTTGGGGAGGAGTTATATCCCAGAAGTAATGATGACCCGTGGACTGATCACACATAACAGAAGAAAAGGATAATTAACCCAATTTTTTTCTTTCATGATTCAGATAGAAAGTTGCTTAAAATTGCATTTTTGGTTCAGCACCTTGGTAGCGCTTGCCGATTGGTGGCTAAATGCAGCCAACAATCAGCAAGTGCTATCCAGGGTGCTGTACCAAAAATGGGCCGGCTCAAATTTATATTCCTGCTTTTTCAAATAAATATACCAAGAGAACAAAGAAAAAATTGATAATAGGAGTAAATTAGAAAGTTGCTTAAAATTGCATGCTCTATCTGAATCATGAAAGAAAACATGTGGGTTCAGTATCCCTTTAAACAGTTCCAAGCTTGATCAAGACACAATAAAGATATAGATTTATCAAGAGCAAGAAAAATTTTCGGTGTAATTCTCCCCAGCTCCCCGCGTCCGTGCTCTCAAATTTATAAATAAAAAAATATCTGTTTTTTTGCGCTAATCCATAGGAGAGCTGAGGAGAAGTAAAGATACATTTATCTATTTGGATTAGTATCTGCACCTTATTTATCATTGAAAATAAGCAACTAGTCATACATAAACCAATAGAAATATTTAGACAGCACCACACTAGTAGCTTTGGTAACGCCCCTCTTGAAGAACTGTAATGGAAGAACATCATAATTTATGTAAGAACTTACCTGATAAAGTCATTTCTTTCATAGTGGCAAGAGTCCATGAGCTAGTGATGTATGGGATATACATTCCTACCAGGAGGGGGCAAAGTTTCCCAAACCTCAAATGACTATAAATACACCTCCCACCTCACTCATACCTCAGTTTAACGTATAGCCAAGTAGTGAGTTGTAAAAAAACAAGGAGTAAAAAGTATCAAAAAGAGGAAATGGAAAAATAATGTGCTTTATACAAAAAAAATCATAACCACAAAAAAAATAGGGTGGGTCTCATGGACTCTTGCCACTATGAAAGAAATTAATTTATCAAGTAAGTTCTTACATGAATTATGTTTTCTTTCATGTAAGTGGCAAGAGTTTATGAGCTAGTGACGTATGGGATATAATACCCAAGATGTGGAAGTCCACGAGTCACTAGAGGGGGAGGGATAAAATAAAAACAGCTATTTTCGCTGAGAAATTAAATCCAAAAAATAATTTTATTTTCTTAAAAAATGCAAAAAAAAACCAAAATTAAAATCATAGGCACTAGAATCAAACTGAGACAGCTGCCTGAAGAACCTTTCTACCAAAGGCTGCTTCCAAAGAAGCAAACATCAAAATGGTAAAATGACGTAAATGAATACAAAGAAGACCAAGTTGCTGCTTTGCAAATTTAATCAACTGAAGCTTCATTCTTGAAAACCAAAGATATGGCGACTGATCTAGTAAAATGAGCTGTAATACGCTGAAGCGGAAACTGCCCCGCCTTCAGGCTTTAACCAATATCCCAAAGAAATGGCAAAGGCTTTCTGACCTTTTCTGGAACCAGAAAAAATAACAAATAGACTAGTAGTCTTTCTGAAATCTATAGTAGCCTCAAAATAATATTTCAAAGCTCTTACCACATCCAAAGAATGTAAAGATCCTTTCAGAAGGATTAGGACACAAAGAAGGAACAATAATCTCCCTATAGATGTTGTTAGAATTCACAATTTAAGGCAAAAAAATAAAAACAAAGTCCGTAAAAGAGCTCATCTTGATGGAAAATCAGATAAGGAGACTCACAATAGAGAGCAGACAATTCAGAAAACTCTTCTAGCAGAAGAAATAGCCAAAAGAAATAACACTTTCCAAGAAATTAGATACAAATCCAAAGAATGCATATGCTCAAAAAAAGCAGAGTGCCTTTGGGTAAGTACTACATTTTTATTTACTTGGCACTCTAAGTCGTTTAGGTTATCTATCTATCTATCTATCTATATATATATATATATATATATATATATATATATAAAAACTAAAAATCTTTTTCAAATAAAGATGCCAAGAGAATGAAGAAAAAATTATAATAGGAGTAAATTAGAAAGTTACTTAAAATTGCATGCTCTACCTGAATCATGAAAGTAGAATCCCTTAAAGGGATAGTAAACTCAGATTTTTTTGTATATTTAAAAAGATTATATAATAATATTCCAGTCTGCAATTAACACCTATTAAACGTTTTTTTACCTTTTCCCTGTCATTTCTGTTACAAAATAGTATTGCTGCCAAACCCATTTTAGGCTCATTATGCAAGACTAATAATAATGTTCTACCTGGGTAGAACAATCATGGCGCCCAGCATGCGCAGTTCGTCCCCTTCTGCGACTTACGCATGCGCATAGTGCATTTATAACCCCTCATATAATCTAAATATTGAAACAAATGCACGTTGCACAAAAATAGCATTGCTGTTATGACGTAGTGTGTGCGCACCTTGTGACAAACCAAGATGGTGGACATGACTGCGCATGCGATAGATTATAAAGATTACTGCGCATGAGATTTGTAAATTGTTTCTATGACTAATATTATAATTAGACTGTCTACTGCAGTGGGATTGGAGGAAGCGCTATTGTGAACTTGGGGAATGTTCTGCCTACATTTCTGGGCTGTCATTGCAGCAGATTTTTGGATAAAAATATATATTCATTTTACATATTTAGAAGCTTTGTTTGGGAAAAAAAAGGTAAAATTTACAAGAATATAGAGTCATGATTGTAATTCCTTTTTATTTATTTTTAAATGGCAGTCTACAAAGATTTATAACCCTTTCAGCATATTCATTCTCTTTATGTTTTTTTTTTAAATTTGTTTTTATTCAATATCCAACATTTTGACATGTGAAATTATTTCGTTTATATTGTCTCATAACAGCAAAAATAAAAAAAGAAAGAAAAAAAGCATATAAGCAAATTCCACTTTATCTTTGGACCTTTGACCCATTTCAAGGCCCTCTGGAGTTGATTCAAAACCTTTACATAATATCTACTTATATTACCAACCTGAAAAAAGAAAAAACAAAGAAGGAAATCCACAGTAATGGAACCATTTTCCGCATTCAACCCATTATTATTGATACAATTCAATCTTAATTTGTTGGAATTTCCCTAGTCTTCTTGAACGATCAAGATGACTTATTCTTTATTTTATTTAATCTCAGAGGGGGATTGTTCTATTTTTACCATACTCCTAAGATAACTAATTCTGAGTGTCTAAATGGGTAAATTAAGTAATCAATTTCTTTTTTAGGAAAAGTTTTTATAAAAGAGGACCATTTTTGAAAAAAACTATTCACAGCTCTTATGTCATAAAATTTTGTATTATATTGTTCGAGAATACATTGCTTTTTTATAGAGTTTCTAATTTCCGAAAGAGTTGGAGCTGAGGCATCTTTCCATTTTTTTAAAGATCATATATCTAGATGCTAATATGGCAACCTTGGCAATTTTTTTCTGATCAGATGGAATTCTTGAATCCAGTTTAAGAAATATTACATTTATAAATGAGAGATCCAGGTGGGAGACTCCCACCCTTTTACTTAACCAGTATTCCAATTTTTTCCACATCACTTTTATTTTTGGGCATTCCCATATCATATGCTTAAGATTAGCCGCTATTAATGAACATTTCAGACATTTATTGAATTGAGAATTCCCCCATCTATGGCCTTTTTCAGGAGTAAAATATGTCATATATAGAAGTTTTATGTGAGATTCTCGCCATGTTGCGGAGAGAGTTGTTCGCCTAACTTCTAATATAGATGCTTGAATATTCCCTTCTTCAGACTGATCTGACGCTAAGTTAAGTACCCATTTAGATTCCATTCTTGATATATTATTTAAGCCTTTATCTGAGTTCAGTATTTGATAACAGTGTGTAATTGATAACCGTCCTTTTTTAGCCTGTATCATCCAGTTCTCTAGGGGCCCCAATGACCAATTCCAGCCTGAATGGTTTATTAATTTCAAGTATAATGCCTCGCTTGTAAGTAGGCATAAAATTCCTTTTGGGAAAGATCAAACTCTGTTCTTAGATCAGCAAATGTTTTAATATACCTTCCTGTAAGATCTACTAATTGTATCACTTTATCCAATCCTACCTCTTGCCACCTTTGTAGTGGGGCTGAATGTAGGCCTACTGCAAAGTGAGGATTCCAATTTAATGGTAAATACTTAGAGATTTTTTTATCTATTTTTAATAAGTTACAAATCTTTGACCAGGCCTTAATTGGAGTATAGATAGCTTTGAAGCTTTTTATTACCTTCGGTATTTCTTTCAGTTCAGTGTGTATTAATGCAGTTGGAAGATAAGGAAAGGTTATATTCTTTTCTAGATCATTATCTGTAACATAATCTTTAAGACAAATCCAATCTACTACAATTCGAGCCAAGCCCGCTAAGTTATATAAACGAAGATCCGGCAAGGCACAGCCTCCAAATTTTGGAGGTAGACTAAGTTTTTCTAAAGCTATTCTGGGCTTTTTACCTTGCCAGATAAATTTTCTAAGGGCCCTATTTAGAGTTTTAATATCTTTATCTTTTAGAAGAACTGGAATATTTTGAATAATATATAACATTTTTGGAAGTAATATCATTTTATACAAAGCAATACGACCTGATAGTGATATGGGAAGATTTTGCCAGTTCTTCATTGTATATATAATTGTTTTCAGGATTGGGGGTATATTAAGGCTATACCACTTCTCCGGTGTTAAAGAAACTAAAATACCCAAATATCTAAATGTGACTTCAACAATTTTGAAAGGTATATTTACCTCAAGTTGAGGAGGCCGTTTTAGCCATAATAATTCGGATTTAGTTGTATTTATTTTGTAGCCCGAAAATAAGGTAAACTTGTTTATGATTGACAATAACTTTGGTAAATTTGTCTGAGTCTCCCTCATAATATATTAAGATATCGTCAGCGTATAGTGCTATTTTTAATTCTCTACTTCCTATTTTTATTCCTTCGATTTCCTGTCTAATCATTATCGCAAGAGGTTCTATTGCAACATTAAAGAGCAGGGGTGAGAGGGGACATCCCTGTCTTGTTCCTCTGGCTAAACCTATATCTAGTGATTGTCTGGCATTCACTATTATTTTTGTAGAAGCTTTATTATAGAGATTTTTAATGAATTTAGAGAATTGACCCTTAAAGCCAAACTGAGCTAACGTATAGAGAAGGTGATCATGATGGACTGAATCGAATGCCTTCTCAGCATCGACTGTAATGATTGCCTTATCACTATTATCCTGTCTTTCTCCTTGACCCCTATTCGAGTTTGATTTGAAATAATCAATAGTAAGAAACAACTCTCGGATCTTAGCTGAAGAATTTCTATTTATTAAAAAAACCGTCTTGATCTTTGTGTATTATAGTTGGAAGGATTTGCATTCTTTGGGCGAGAATGGAGGTCATTATTTTATAGTCCGTATTTAACAAAGCTATTGGCCTATATGATTCTTTCTGGGTTAAGTCTTTCTCAGGTTTTGGTATAAGCGTTGTATAAGAGGCTGCAAAATTAGCAGAGGGAGAATTGCCCTCGATATACATACTATTAAATAGCCTTGTCAAATACGGAACTATCAATGGCGATATTATTTTATAAAATTCACTGGGCAGGCCGTCAGGGCCTGATGCTTTGTTAATAGACATATCCTCAATACACTTTTTAACCTCTTCCTCAGTAATAGGAGAATTTATTTTTTCATTTAATTCTTCTGTTATCTTTGGGCAAGAAATCTTTTCCCAGAAATTTATACATTCCTTCTTATCTGATGCCCTATGAAAAACATAATTTATGTAAGAACTTACCTGATAAATTCATTTCTTTCATATTAACAAGAGTCCATGAGCTAGTGACGTATGGGATATACATTCCTACCAGGAGGGGCAAAGTTTCCCAAACCTTAAAATGCCTATAAATACACCCCTCACCACACCCACAAATCAGTTTAACGAATAGCCAAGAAGTGGGGTGATAAGAAAAAAAGTGTGAAGCATATAAAATAAGGAATTGGAATAATTGTGCTTTATACAAAAAAATCATAACCACCACAAAAAAGGGTGGGCCTCATGGACTCTTGTTAATATGAAAGAAATGAATTTATCAGGTAAGTTCTTACATAAATTATGTTTTCTTTCATGTAATTAACAAGAGTCCATGAGCTAGTGACGTATGGGATAATGACTACCCAAGATGTGGATCTTTCCACACAAGAGTCACTAGAGAGGGAGGGATAAAATAAAGACAGCCAATTCCTGCTGAAAATAATCCACACCCAAAATCAAGTTTAACAAAAAACATAAGCAGAAGATTCAAACTGAAACCGCTGCCTGAAGAACTTTTCTACCAAAAACTGCTTCAGAAGAAGAAAATACATCAAAATGGTAGAATTTAGTAAAAGTATGCAAAGAGGACCAAGTTGCTGCTTTGCAGATCTGGTCAACCGAAGCTTCATTCCTAAACGCCCAGGAAGTAGATACTGACCTAGTAGAATGAGCTGTAATTCTCTGAGGCGGAATTTTACCCGACTCAACATAGGCAAGATGAATTAAAGATTTCAACCAAGATGCCAAAGAAATGGCAGAAGCTTTCTGGCCTTTCCTAGAACCGGAAAAGATAACAAATAGACTAGAAGTCTTACGGAAAGATTTCGTAGCTTCAACATAATATTTCAAAGCTCTAACAACATCCAAAGAATGCAATGATTTCTCCTTAGAATTCTTAGGATTAGGACATAATGAAGGAACCACAATTTCTCTACTAATGTTGTTGGAATTCACAACTTTAGGTAAAAATTCAAACGAAGTTCGCAACACCGCCTTATCCTGATGAAAAATCAGAAAAGGAGACTCACACGAAAGAGCAGATAATTCAGAAACTCTTCTAGCAGAAGAGATGGCCAAAAGGAACAAAACTTTCCAAGAAAGTAATTTAATGTCCAATGAATGCATAGGTTCAAACGGAGGAGCTTGAAGAGCTCCCAGAACCAAATTCAAACTCCAAGGAGGAGAAATTGACTTAATGACAGGTTTTATACGAACCAAAGCTTGTACAAAACAATGAATATCAGGAAGAATAGCAATCTTTCTGTGAAAAAGAACAGAAAGAGCGGAGATTTGTCCTTTCAAAGAACTCGCGGACAAACCCTTATCTAAACCATCCTGAACAAACTGTAAAATTCTCGGTATTCTAAAAGAATGCCAAGAAAAATGATGAGAAAGACACCAAGAAATATAAGTCTTCCAGACTCTATAATATATCTCTCGAGATACAGATTTACGAGCCTGTAACATAGTATTAATCACGGAGTCAGAGAAACCTCTATGACCAAGAATCAAGCGTTCAATCTCCATACCTTTAAATTTAAGGATTTCAGATCCGGATGGAAAAAAGGACCTTGTGACAGAAGGTCTGGTCTTAACGGAAGAGTCCATGGTTGGCAAGATGCCATCCGGACAAGATCCGCATACCAAAATCTGTGAGGCCATGCCGGAGCTATTAGCAGAACAAACGAGCATTCCCTCAGAATCTTGGAGATTACTCTTGGAAGAAGAACTAGAGGCGGAAAGATATAGGCAGGATGATACTTCCAAGGAAGTGATAATGCATCCACTGCCTCCGCCTGAGGATCCCGGGATCTGGACAGATACCTGGGAAGTTTCTTGTTTAGATGAGAGGCCATCAGATCTATCTCTGGGAGCCCCCACATTTGAACAATCTGAAGAAATACCTCTGGGTGAAGAGACCATTCGCCCGGATGCAACGTTTGGCGACTGAGATAATCCGCTTCCCAATTGTCTACACCTGGGATATGAACCGCAGAGATTAGACAGGAGCTGGATTCCGCCCAAACCAAAATTCGAGATACTTCTTTCATAGCCAGAGGACTGTGAGTCCCTCCTTGATGATTGATGTATGCCACAGTTGTGACATTGTCTGTCTGAAAACAAATGAACGATTCTCTCTTCAGAAGAGGCCAAAACTGAAGAGCTCTGAAAACTGCACGGAGTTCCAAGATATTGATCGGTAATCTCACCTCCTGAGATTCCCAAACTCCTTGTGCCGTCAGAGATCCCCACACAGCTCCCCAACCTGTGAGACTTGCATCTGTTGAAATTACAGTCCAGGTCGGAAGAACAAAAGAAGCCCCCTGAATTAAACGAAGGTGATCTGTCCACCACGTTAGAGAGTGCCGAACAATCGGTTTTAAAGATATTAATTGATTTATCTTCGTGTAATCCCTGCACCATTGATTCAGCATACAGAGCTGAAGAGGTCGCATGTGAAAACGAGCAAAGGGGATCGCGTCCGATGCAGCAGTCATAAGACCTAGAATTTCCATGCATAAGGCTACCGAAGGGAATGATTGAGACTGAAGGTTTCGACAGGCTGTAATCAATTTTAGACTTCTCTTGTCTGTTAAAGACAGAGTCATGGACACTGAATCTATCTGGAAACCCAGAAAGGTTACCCTTGTTTGAGGAATCAAAGAACTTTTTGGTAAATTGATCCTCCAACCATGATCTTGAAGAAACAACACAAGTCGATTCGTATGAGACTCTGCTAAATGTAAAGACTGAGCAAGTACCAAGATATCGTCCAAATAAGGAAATACCACAATACCCTGTTCTCTGATTACAGACAGAAGGGCACCGAGAATCTTTGTGAAAATTCTTGGAGCTGTAGCAAGGCCAAACGGTAGAGCCACAAATTGGTAATGCTTGTCTAGAAAAGAGAATCTCAGGAACTGATAATGATCTGGATGAATCGGAATATGCAGATATGCATCCTGTAAATCTATTGTGGACATATAATTCCCTTGCTGAACAAAAGGCAATATAGTCCTTACAGTTACCATCTTGAACGTTGGTATTCTTACATAACGATTCAATAATTTGAGATCCAGAACTGGTCTGAAGGAATTCTCCTTCTTTGGTACAATGAAGAGATTTGAATAAAACCCCATCCCCTGTTCCGGAACTGGAACTG
Source organism: Bombina bombina (assembly GCF_027579735.1). Classification (NCBI taxonomy): domain Eukaryota; kingdom Metazoa; phylum Chordata; class Amphibia; order Anura; family Bombinatoridae; genus Bombina; species Bombina bombina. Next base: position 219,305,305 of record NC_069504.1, on the reverse strand, counting down.
GCATAATTACTCCAGCCAACTCTAGATCTGAAACACAATTCAGAAATGCTTGAGCTTTCACTGGATTTACTGGGACATGGGAAAGAAAAAATCTCTTTGCAGGAGGTCTCATCTTGAAACCAATTCTGTACCCTTCTGAAACAATGTTCTGAATCCAAAGATTGTGAACAGAATTGATCCAAATTTCTTTGAAAAAACGTAACCTGCCCCCTACCAGCTGAACTGGAATGAGGGCCGTACCTTCATGTGAACTTAGAAGCAGGCTTTGCCTTTCTAGCAGGCTTGGATTTATTCCAGACTGGAGATGGTTTCCAAACTGAAACTGCTCCTGAGGACGAAGGATCAGGCTTTTGTTCTTTGTTGAAACGAAAGGAACGAAAACGATTGTTAGCCCTGTTTTTACCTTTAGACTTTTTATCCTGTGGTAAAAAAGTTCCTTTCCCACCAGTAACAGTTGAAATAATAGAATCCAACTGAGAACCAAATAATTTGTTTCCCTGGAAAGAAATGGAAAGTAGAGTTGATTTAGAAGCCATATCAGCATTCCAGGTCTTAAGCCATAAAGCTCTTCTGGCTAAGATAGCTAGAGACATAAATCTAACATCAACTCTAATAATATCAAAAATGGCATCACAGATGAAATTATTAGCATGCTGGAGAAGAATAATAATATCATGAGAATCACGATTTGTTACTTGTTGCGCTAGAGTTTCCAACCAAAAAGTTGAAGCTGCAGCAACATCAGCCAATGATATAGCAGGTCTAAGAAGATTACCTGAACATAGATAAGCTTTTCTTAGAAAAGATTCAATTTTTCTATCTAAAGGATCCTTAAACGAGGTACCATCTGACGTAGGAATGGTAGTACGTTTAGCAAGGGTAGAAATAGCCCCATCAACTTTAGGGATTTTGTCCCAAAATTCTAACCTGTCAGGCGGAACAGGATATAATTGCTTAAAACGTTTAGAAGGAGTAAATGAATTACCCAATTTATCCCATTCCTTAGCAATTACTGCAGAAATAGCATTAGGAACAGGAAAGACTTCTGGAATAACCGCAGGAGCTTTAAAAACCTTATCCAAACGTATAGAATTAGTATCAAGAGGACTAGAATCCTCTATTTCTAAAGCAATTAGTACTTCTTTAAGTAAAGAGCGAATAAATTCCATCTTAAATAAATATGAAGATTTATCAGCATCAATCTCTGAGATAGAATCCTCTGAACCAGAAGAGTCCAAAGAATCAGAATGATGGTGTTCATTTAAAAATTCATCTGTAGAGAGAGAAGATTTAAAAGACTTTTTACGTTTACTAGAAGGAGAAATAACAGACAAAGCCTTCTTTATGGATTCAGAAACAAAATCTCTTATGTTATCAGGAACATTCTGCACCTTAGATGTTGAGGGAACTGCAACAGGCAATGGTACATCACTAAAGGAAATATTATCTGCTTTAACAAGTTTGTCATGACAATTATTACAAACAACAGCTGGAGGAATAGCTACCAAAAGTTTACAGCAGATACACTTAGCTTTGGTAGATCCAGCAGGCAGTGGTTTTCCTGTAGTATCTTCTGGCTCAGATGCAACGTGAGACATCTTGCAATATGTAAGAGAAAAAACAACATATAAAGCAAAATAGATCAAATTCCTTATAAGACAGTTTCAGGAATGGGAAAAAAATGCCATACGTCAAGCTTCTAGCAACCAGAAGCAAATGAAAAATGAGACTGAAATAATGTGGAGACAAAAGCGACGCCCATATTTTTTGGCGCCAAATAAGACGCCCACATTATTTGGCGCCTAAATGCTTTTGGCGCCAAAAATGACGCCACATCCGGAACGCCGACATTTTTGGCGCAAAATAACGTCAAAAATGACGCAACTTCCGGCGACACGTATGACGCCGGAAACGGAAAAGAATTTTTGCGCCAAAAAAGTCCGCGCCAAGAATGACGCAATAAAATGAAGCATTTTCAGCCCCCGCGAGCCTAACAGCCCACAGGGAAAAAAGTCAAATTTTTGAGGTAAGAAAAAATATGATAATTTAAAGCATAATCCCAAATATGAAACTGACTGTCTGGAAATAAGGAAAGTTGAACATTCTGAGTCAAGGCAAATAAATGTTTGAATACATATATTTAGAACTTTATAAATAAAGTGCCCAACCATAGCTTAGAGTGTCACAGAAAGTAAGACTTACTTACCCCAGGACACTCATCTACATGTTTGTAGAAAGCCAAACCAGTACTGAAACGAGAATCAGTAGAGGAAATGGTAAATATAAGAGTATATCGTCGATCTGAAAAGGGAGGTAAGAGATGAATCTCTACGACCGATAACAGAGAACCTTATGAAATAGACCCCGTAGAAGGAGATCACTGCATTCAATAGGCAATACTCTCTTCACATCCCTCTGACATTCACTGCACGCTGAGAGGAAAACCGGGCTCCAACTTGCTGCGGAGCGCATATCAACGTAGAATCTAGCACAAACTTACTTCACCACCTCCCTTGGAGGCAAAGTTTGTAAAAACTGATTTGTGGGTGTGGTGAGGGGTGTATTTATAGGCATTTTAAGGTTTGGGAAACTTTGCCCCTCCTGGTAGGAATGTATATCCCATACGTCACTAGCTCATGGACTCTTGTTAATTACATGAAAGAAATAGAGATCATGATAATAGTCCGCCATTATATTTAAAATCTCATCTGGCTTTGTGATTAATTTATCCCCTTCTTTGACAGATTCAATTAAGGCAGATCCTTTGTCTTGTTTAACTAAATTGGCAAGTAACTTGCCTGCTTTGTTTCCATATTTAAATAGTTGTGCTTGTAATTTTAGTTCTCTTTGTGTAGTTTTATGTAATAGGAAGGTGTCTCTTTCCTTTTTAGCTTGCGTGTATCTGTTCCATGTTTCAGGAGTTTTATTTAATATATAATTATTGTAAGTATTTGATAATGCTTTAGAAACATTCTCCTCCTTCATTTTATATTTTTTCGTTCTATTAATATTGTACGCTAAAATCTCCCCCCTCATAACTGCTTTTGCAGCTTCCCAAAAAATCATTGGTCGGTTAACATAATCACTATTTAATTGGGCATATTCTTGAAATTTCAAACTTAACATTGCTTTAAATTCTGGATCAGTAGCCAAATATTGAGGAAAATAAAATCGTGAATTTTTATTTCTAAGATCCTGTGCGTGTATTTCAAAAGTTATCGGGGCATGATCCGAGACTGTGATAGGAAAGATGTTAGACTCTATATTTAAATTTAAAAATTTCTCATCTACCAAAAATAAGTCAATCCTTGAAAGCGTCTTATGAGCTTTGGAGAGACATGTATAGTTTTTAATATCTGGGTTATATAGCCTCCAAATATCCTTAACTTTTAGAGTAGAGAATATTTTAGCAAAATTTTTTGTTTCTAATCTGTCTTTCTTTGTTCTTAAAATTCGAGCATCTTGCCTTAGTCTGTCTAGTGCATAATGTGCGGTCATATTGAGGTCTCCTCCAATTATTAGCAAGCCCTCTTTTTTAGAGAGTATTTTAGTTTGCAAGGTATCCCAAAAAACATAATCAATAGTATTTGGTGCATATATATTACAGAGTGTATATATGCTCTTTGCGATCTTAACCCTCAAGAGTAAGAATCTCCCACCTGGATCAATTTCTAAAACTGTGGATACAGCCTTTATTTTTTTCCCCAAGTAGAATTGCAACTCATTGCTATTCATTCTCTTTTTAATGGACTTTTTGATTTTTTACTTACTTTAGAGGTAACATAATACTACTGTTTATGGGCGCCAAGCCGGATTTACCGCACGGCTATTGGCTAAGAGGTAAAAACGTCACCTCTTAGACAATTTTTTTTTTTTTTGGCCGTGGGCTGCTGTACAAGGTAAAAACGGCGATCAATTGAATCAAATAAAGGAGCTTTCTACATGAAGTATCTTACACTTCATGAATGTAAGTCCCCTTTGTTTCATTAGTAAATCCTAGCGTTTGTAAAACGCTAGGATTTACTTTCACTTTAAATAACATGGGCATCGCTAATAAATCTGCACAAATACATTATACGCAGCATATAAGCATATTCCATTAAAAAAAAAATTCCTTTGCAGAGTTAGCAAATTTATAATTCACACAGATAATATAAAGCAAATTATCTTAAGTTTTTTTAAATGTCTTAAAATCTCTTTATGCCTCTGCTGTTAATTGAAAGTCTTCCATTTATGAAGAAAAACTTAAATTATGCTTACCTGATCATTTTCTTTTCTTCAGATGGAAAGAGTCCACAGCTGCATTCATTACTTTTGGGAAATTCAGAACCTGGCCACCAGGAGGAGGCAAAGACACCCAAGCCAAAGGCTTAAATACCTCCCCCACTTCCCTCATCCCCCCAGTCATTCTGCCGAGGGAACAAGGAACAGTAGAAAATGAAAAGGTGCCAGAAGAACAAAAATAAGACGCCCCACAGAAAAAAAACGGGCGAGGAGCTGTGGACTCTTTCCATCTGAACAAAAGAAAATGATCAGGTAAGCATAATTTAAGTTTTTCTTCATAAATGGAAAAAGTCCACAGCTGCATTCATTACTTTTGGGAAAATACCCAAGCTATAGAGGACACTGAATGCAAAAACGGGGGGCATACAAGAGGCGGCCCATTCTGAGGGCACCAGGCCTGAAAACCCCTACCCAACAACATCCCGCTTCGTCCGAAGCAGAGAACAACTTTGGAACACACCCTTACTAAAGAAAGGGAACAAGCTACTGTATTCTTCTACAAAGAAGAAAAGACACAGAGAAAACATGAATGTTCTTGTAAAGTGCGGCTAATCCCCCTTAAAGGATTACTTTCTGTTATAATTTTTAAGCTAAACAACATATTAAAGTTAATAAACATTAATTAAAACCTACTGACCTATATGTTCTCCAAAACAAAGTTTCATAACGTTCTAAAAGTTATATCTTTTATTCGCCGATGATCTCATGTTATCCTGCCCACTATTTTCAGCACTGCATGTTCAAAATACTTAAACCAATAACTTTGTGTTTAAAGCGCCATTTTGAAACCTAGGTATTGTAAACGGATTGGTACAGAGCAAAGGATACCCACGGAGTGGGTTTGGAAAACAATTAAATTTGCAGACAAGATTTCTGATATATGGTAGAGATATGTTAAATGAAATGCTATTGATAAAAAGCGTATTTGGGGTAGTTAGTTAGTAACAGGCATAGAAAATATTTACTTACAGTGGCCCTTTAAGGGACTCAAGGCGCTGCTCATCTTATCAACCTCAAAAGGAGGAAGGCTGAGTAGACCTCGCCGGGGAAAAAATGACTTAAACTTAAATACTTGCAGGGCAAGCAGAAAGCAGCTGAAGATAAGATCCTTCAGATTGCTAACCAGCGGATAACGTCACAGGCTATCCAAGAGCCGCCAGGCCTTCCCACAAACCTTGAACATGGAGAAAGGAGAAACCTCAAGAGGCTTACTGTACCTCGAATGCTCCGAGGATGAATTTAGCAGAGCAACAGATCTCAGATCCTGCTCCAACACTGGACCAGCCCAAGCGACAGACATGTCTGATAGACAGGGGGTAGAATAAAAAGTAAGCCCAGCACTCACCTCTAGACAACAGGTGCACGCTATGGGGGTTCATGCACTAACCCCAATAATAGACTGTAACGTAAAGTAGAAAGCAGCACCAAATTGTAGAAATATTAGTTCCTTTTAATCATCAGAGACATAAAAACAAACTTTGCTTTTATGTCTCAGATGATTAAAAGGAACTAATATTTCTACAATTTGGTGCTGATAGACAGGGGGGACAGAAAGACCCCAACCACAAGCCCCTAGGGCAGAACTTTCCAAACTTTTCATGTTGGTGACACACTTTTTAGACCTTCATTATTTCGCGACACAGTAATTCAGTTGTACTAGCAAACAGGAGGTTAAACTAACTTATTTTAAGCGATACGGACACATACATAAATTATATAATAACAAAATATATTTACAAGTAACAGCATGAATGTGCAAGAATTATAAAATTTTTTGATAACACTAATAGCTACTTAATATTTTAATTGGATGTATGAGGTTGATGGGATGAACACAGTTTCTGAATATTTGGTGGAATATTAGATAAAGACACTCGTATTTTTAAGCTTCCACTTTCTATCCATATATCAAGAGCAGGAGCAGCAATGCACTACTGGGAGCTAGCTGCAAAAAACAAACAAACACTGACTTCTGACTTTAGCTGAGCATTTAAGCTGCTGCCCTCAGAGTTCTGCGAGTCCGACTGGCTACTGCCCGCGCTGCAAACACACTGCTGTCCCACTCACTGACTACACATGCAGTCACAAGCCGATTGAGGAGACTACTCGTGCAGTCAGGAGCCAATGTGCCGCCAATGGGAATAGTTTCAGTTCCCTCTGAGATGCGCCAATAGGTTAACATGATCTGTGACCCACTAGGTATCAATCACGTGTCAACCATGTGATATGCATTGCAGGCAGGCAGGCGAAAAAGTCGGAAACCAAATAAAAAAAATAAATAAATAAAAAAAAAGTAAATTAAAAGAAATTAGTACTGAAGCAGGGACACACCTAAATACTGCCGCCGACACATTAACGTGTCACGACACACAGTTTGGAAAGCACTGCCCTAGGGAATGGAAAGAAAAAGGGGGGACTCACCCATCCCAACCCGCTCCTCCAAAATAAGGCACCCCCAAGGAGAACCCCCTGGGTGCAATAGATCCGTAGGAAGACCTGTCACAGCTCTCAGACAGTCTCTACGTAGAGAGATCAAATTCAAACAGGCGGAACAGAGCCCACAGAGCAGCAGATGCTGTCCCTTACAGAAATAAGCCACCTGATCCAACCTCCTACACACAAGGCAGGACAAAGTCCCTCCAGAGAGAGGAAACCCCAGCTCATAAGGAAGACAAACTATCCCCTCAGAAGGGAAGGGCACAGATAAGAACAGTGTACATGTCCACAAGACATGAAGATATAGTATGATCAAAACACGGACCGAATGAAAAAATCATCCAGACACCAATGTTGACCCAACAAAGAAAAAACTCCCCATGAAGAGGAGCACACTCCGTCCGAAGGACAAGTCGGGCCTTAAATTTATAACCAGTACCCGAAGGTGGATGTGAACTCTGGCCTTCCAGCTTGCAAGCCCAATGAGCTAGCCCCTATGTCGCAACATAGGGTCCCTGAAAAAACTGGGCCGTCCCGAACCAGTCCACAGGATCATAAATCTCCAGACATCCAAGTAGGATCCAAGACAATTCCCAGCCCAAAGGGAAAAGAACACCCTTAGCCAGGGGTCAACACCCCCCCAACAAGGTGCTAGGCTGCGACAAAGTCACGCAATTTCTCTAGAGCCCAAAAGGCCCCAAAGGGCAACCTAAGGTAAATGAGAAAGAGAACATTCTAACCTGAAAGAGAGTAGAAAGGCTAGTCTCCATAATCCCTTCAGATTAACGTTCCAGAGGACCACACCCAAGGGAGAAGAATGCAAAGCATCCCGAACCCAGGCAGAAAAACCATCCCCTAAGCAAAAAGCTTGGAAAAAGAGACAACACCTCCTATCGACCCTGATATGGAGACGACTAACTCCCGAAGGAAGACAGAGACTCACGGCTTTCACTTCCTAATTAAGCAGCCAAAGCTGCCAGAAAAACTGGACGAAGTCCAGAAAGTCTCGACCCAAAGGAAGAGAACCTCTAAAAGGAACAAGTCCTAAAAGGACACTTCCAAAGAGACCATGAAAGGCAAAACCGTAAGAACGGTGGTATGAAGGACCTAAATCCTCCAAGCCACAACAGAAAGGAACACTCTAGTTCCCGGAAAAATCAGAAGCAACTGATCATGTCGCCGCAAATCTCAACGGAGTCCCGGCCCACTAGCTTGAAAGGCAAATGAGGACTGACCCCATGCCCCTAAGCAACCATGGACCCTCAAGTCCTCTCAGGATGCTAGTTGAAACTTGTCAAATAAAACAAGTAAACACAAATCATATTGTGATCACTAGGCGCCCTCACCGGACCAACCGGACATAAAAAGACGCCACATGTCTGAACTAGGCCTCAAAGACGAAAGGATTTGTACCCAGTCAGGACCAGCCTGAAACCATGGGCCCCAGCTCTGTCAAGGCCACATAGAGTCTCCACCGAGATGGAGGAATAAAGAACAGTCAGACTTTTGTAAACAGTCCGACCGCAAAATCGCGAGTATCAATTCCAGAGAAGAAAGTTCCCGAAGAAAACTTCACACCACAACATGAGCTTTAGATCCCCAGACCCATTAAGAGTGGGATCCTCCAGAAACGCCAAAAACGTGCATTAGTAGAACACGAAGGCGCACCAGTCTATAACAAAAGGCGCAACATAAGTCCCCGAGACAAAAGAAAACACCAGCCCTGAAGGTTGAACTCCTGAAGCCTCAGGGGCAGTCGCTCCCCCGGAGGGCTGAACCGGACCAGGCGATCCCACGCTTGACGAGCCCCGGTTCATGGACAATATTGTAAGCACACTCCCGGGAAGTGCAGATGCGCCAGCGCCAAAGATATGGCCATGTGGAACCGTGTTGTAACCTCTGGTGGGAACAGGCCACACTTCATAGAAGGATAAGTAGCGTTTGGGTTACCTGCATGTGTAATAAGAGTTGGTGGTAGGAAACTCGTCTCGTGAGAAATAGAATCCCCAGAGACGGATGGCTCAGTGGGCATCTGATTCCCTGATCTTGAGGAACAGAGCACTCTAAAACAGCATTCGGAACTTAACTCATGGGCATGTATCACCCGGGCCAATTCATATTCTTCGCAAGTAGAGTCTGAAACAGAGACATCTGTCTCCAAAAAATCAGAATCCTCCATAACTGGGACACTAAATAAAAAATGGACCAATAAGAAAAATCTAAACGGCACCTTACACCACCAATGGCTGGGGCACTCACCAAATCCAGAGAACCAGACACCAGCGGACCAGGATTTCTCAGTCGCCACATGGTCAGGAAAGCGGAAATGAGGTCACAAGGTAAACCGTACAGTCCACGCAAAAGTGCACCCGACCGTAAAGGCTGCCTCACTAGACATAGGCCGTTATGTTCCAAAATAGCCATGAGCCGGAGCAACACTACACAGTAGCAGACAGAATCACATAAACATGATTATAACCCCCCCCCCTATTCAATAACCCCCCTCAAGAGATGTTAACCCTTGATTCCTAGATACAAAAAGGAGCCTCACCGAGACCCTATGTTAAAGTTATCCCCAAAAGGTTGTAGCCCCTCTCGGATAAACAGTTGTAATTACAATACATCCATGATGAAAGTAAAATGAAACTATTTTACCGGAATCTACGCTGTGGAACAGGAACACGGCCCTTGAAGTGTGACCGATAGTAGCGTCGCTTCTGTCATGGACTTGAGGAAAAAAAGCAGGCAGCGAAACTCGTTAACGCTGATTGCTTGTGGAGCTGTTAATATGAGTCGGGATGGTTTCGCAGAAAGACTCTCCCTGCATCATCTAACTTTCATCCATACTCTCACGGCTGACAGGACTACTTAAAACTACAGTCCCATGCCGAAGAGTACTACCCTCCATAAGAGACTATCGAAAACTTCTGACACTTCTCTGCCAACCTCCTGGGACGAAAGGCAAAGAATGAGTGGGGGAGGTATTTAAGCCTTTGGCTGGGGTGTCTTTGCCTCCTCCTAGTGGCCAGGTTCTGAATTTCCCAAAAGTAATGAATGCCGCTGTGGACTCTTCATTTATGAAGAAAATATGTATGTTTAAAAGCTTTATTTAATTTTTTTCTTTAGATAGCAAAGCTGTCAAGCTGGTAGCATGGAAGAGGCACTCCATTTAAAATGGAAGTTTGCAAATGTTTGTGAAAACAATGTATTTAAAGCTAAAATACTTTCTTACTGTTTCAATGAAGCAAGAACATTTTTATATGCCAAAAAAGCATCATGCGCCCTCAGAGCTACATTTCAGGAAGCCATCGTAAGGAAGTTTTCAGCTTAAGCTTAGATCCAGAACAGCAGGCAAGCAAGAACAAGTGAAGGAAGCAGCCAGCATGGATGATTCTTCATCTTACAAGCAGCATGAGACGCTCCGAAGCTGCACCCACAGTAAAATATATCATTGGGGTCCTTCTGACACCTCATGTGGTGGTGTCTCAGGGGCCTACAGTTTAAGAATTGGAGTGTCTGGTATACCTGCAGTGTGAGAAGAGAGCTTTATAGTCTTAAGGTGGTTGCTTTTAAGAAAGGACAGACAGAAGTGGTGTGAGCAGCTGTGTCAACAACGCATGCCATGTGTGCGCTGCAACCCAAAAAAGGTACTTTATTGCTTTCCCGTTTCAAAGAAAATAGGGTTAGGATACTCTCCTGGGAGACAAAACCAATTGCTTAGTTGTCACTTGCACCTGGGATAATAGAGCATCTTGGTCCTAAATTTGAGAGCTGTCTCAGATTTTTAACACATTTGTAAAGCCCTACTTTAGGGACATAAATATTTTAATATTATTATATAACATTTTTGGGTACTCATAATGAAACAATTCTGCATGTAATTAAGCTCTAAAAAGCAAATTATGCTTACGTGATAATTTCATTTCCATCGTGGGGAGGAGAGTCCACGGCTTCATTCATTACTATTGGGAATTAAGAACCTGGCCACCAGGAGGCGGCAAAGACACCCCAGTCAAAGGTTGAAATACCTCTCCAGCTCCCCTCATCCCCCAGTCATTCTGCAGAGGGAACAAGGAACAGTAGGAGAAACAATAGGGTATAAATGGTGCCAAAAGAGAAATTAAATTTAGGTCCGCCCACCGGAGATACGGGCGGGAGCTGTGGACTCTGCTCCCCACGATGAAAATGAAATGATCAGGTAAGCAAAATTTATGTTTTCCATCTAAAAGGGGAGGAGAGTCCACGGCTTCATTCATTACTTTGCCCAAGCTCTAGAGGACACTGAATGAAACCGGGAGGGTAAAAGGCGGACCCTAATCTGAGGGCACCACAGCCTGTAGAACCTCTCTCTCAAAAGCAGCTTCCGCAGAAGCAAAAACATAAAATTTGTAAAACTTGGTAAAACTATGTAAGGAAAACCAGGTAACCACCTTACAAATCTGCTCCATAGAGGCCTCATTCTTGAAGGCCCAAAGTGAAGCCACCGCTCTAGTGGAATGAGCCGTGATCCTCTGAGGAGGCTTATGTCCCGCTGCCTCGTAAGCCAAACGGATCAAGCTCCTCAGCCAAAAAGACAAAGAAGTAGCAGAAGCCCTCAGACCCCTGCGCTTCCCTGAATACCAAAGAAAAAGAGATGTAGACTGTCTGAAGTCCTTTGTAGTCTGAAGATAGAACTTCAGGGCACAGACCACATCTAGAATTATGAAGTAACCGCTCCTTCGAAGAAGGGTTAGGGCACAGAGAAGGAACAACTATTTCTTGATTGATGTTAAGATTGGACACCACCTTGTGAAGAAATCCCAAGCCGGTGCGAACAGCCTTATCCGAATGAAAAACCAGATAAGGTGGCCCATGTTGCAAAGCCGCCAGTTCAGATACTCTTCGAGCCGATGCAATGGCCAACAGGAAAAGAACCTTCCAGGACAGAATCTTAATGTCAAGGGAATGCATAAGCTCAAACGGGACCTGTTGCAAAACTCTAAGGACCAAGTTCAAGCTCCACGGGGGAGCAGACTGCCTAAAGACAGGCCTGATTCAAGATAAAGCCTGAACAAAGGATTGGATGTCAGGGATCTCAGCGAGTCTCCTGTGTAACAAAACAGATAATGCAGAAATCTGTCCCTTTAAGGAACTAATGGCAAGTCCCTTCTCTAAACCATCTTGAAGAAAGGACAGAATTCTGGAAACCCTCACCTTGTGCCAAGGGTATCCATGTTTCTCACACCAGGACAAGCAAGTACTCCACACCTTATGGTAGATGCGCAGAGTGACTGTCAATCACACTTTCAGAAAAACCTCTCTTGGCTAGAACTAAGCGTTCAATCTCCACGAAGTCAGCCTCAGAGAATCGAGATTCTAATGTTGGAAAGGAGCTTGTTCCAACAGATCCCTGTGACAGGGTAACCTCCACGGCCGAGAGGATGACATCCCCACCAGATCCGCAAACCGTGGCCACGAAGGAGCAATCAGAATGGTCGCCGCTCTCTCCTGCTTTATGTGTGCCACTATACGAGGTAGAAGTGATAAGGGAGGAAAAATATATGCTAGATCGAACCCCCAAGGCGCTGCTAATGCATCTATCAGTTCTGCCTGGTGGGGTCCCTCGACCTCGACCCGTAACGGGGAAGTTTGCAACTGAGTCTGGACGCCATGAGATCTATCTCCGGCGTCCCCCATCTGAGACAAATCTCCGCAAACACCTCGGGGTGAAGAGACCATTCCCCCGGGTGGAATGTTTGCCTGCTGAGAAAGTCTGCTTCCCAGTTGTCTACACCCGGGATGTAAATCGCCGAAAGCGAGCAGTTGTGGGCCTCCGTCCATTCCAGTATCCGAAACACCTCCCTCATTGCAAGGGAGCTCCTTGTACACCCCTTATGGTTGATGTAAGCCACCGAGGTAATGTTGTCCATCTGAAACCTTATGAAGTTGAACGCCCCAAGACGGGGCCACGCCTTAAGAGCATTGTAGATCGCTCAAAGTTCCAGGATATTTATCAGTAAATGGGACTCCAGCCGAGACAATTTCCCCTGTGCCAGTCTGGCCGGGGCACTCACCACCTCCTATGAACCGGACTACAGAAACCACTTTGTCTCCTCCGTCACAGATCAGACCGGAAGTGAAGAGCCCCATCCGGTCACACGGGTGCATCGCAGGACCGCCCCTGCCTAAAGGAGAAAACGGGCCAAAAAAAGGACCACGCAAAAACTCCCGGAAAAGCACCCGATAGTTCCACCGATTGCAAGAGCCTTATCCCGCACAGTGCAGCAATGACACAAACAATATCTTGTATAACCCCCCCCCCCTGTTCAATAATCCCCCTACCAGGAATATTAACCCGAGATTCTGTAAAGATAAAAGGCGCCACACTGTGGCCCTGTCTTCTATGCTAACATTGTGTATAAAATGAACGATCTTACCAGAATCCACTCCGTCTAACAGGAACACGGCCCTTCAAGTGTGAAGGTCATAGCAGCGCTCCTGACATGGATTTGAGAGAAGAAAGCAGTCTGTGAAATTCGTCAACGCCGATTGCTGTAGGAGCTGTTAATACGAGTCGGGATGGTTTCGCAAAAGACTTTCCCTGCATCTCCGGACTCTAACTTTCACCCAAGCCCTCACTCAGAAGCCTTATACTATAAGGCTTATAGGGTTACTTAAAACTCCTGTCCCATTGCGAAGAGTAATACCCTCCATAAGAGACCTCCGAATCTTTGGCACCTCTCTGCCACCACCTGTAATGAAATGCAAAGAATGACTGGGGGATGAGGGTAGTGGGAGAGGTATTTAAGCATTTGGCTGGGGTGTCTTTGCCTCCTGGTGGCCAGGTTCTTAATTCCCAATAGTTAAATTCTTTTATTTATAATCCAAAAATATAAATACAAAGCCTCTCAATTGGGCTTACCTTTCACCACGCAGGGTGTTTTACCAAATATAGACAAAAAACAAAAGGTAAATAGCCTCTAATTTGGGCCATCATTTTACCTCACAGGGTGTTTCACAAATTTCAAACAAAATAAACAGAAGGCCCTTCATAAAAATAAAATAACCATACAGAATGCTTTCTATCAGTCATTACTCAGTGAATGTAAATCATCCTGTATTCTGTCTTTATATTTTTGGTATTTTAATCCCACATATCCCCATACCCCTTACCCACAAACAAACAACAAACATAACAAAACAAAACAAAAAAGGGGACCACAACACAAATGTTTGCCATTCCCACCTGCCTTCTGTCTGTCTAGATTTAAACTCAAGCTTCTACTATATTCCTAAAGGGACACCAGAACTGTTTCTGGAGGGTATCTGAAAGTGAATGTATAAATTTCCCCCATGTATTCATATATTCAATACTTGCGTAATCATTGAGATCTTGTACATCAAATTGTTCGATAATTGCCTGTTTTATCAGAAAATTCTTCCATTCTGTAAAATTAGGTTTTTTACTATTCTTCCAATTTCTAAAAATTATACACCTGCCGCTAACACTGATGTATATATTAATTTCCAGTCTCTCCCCATTTCTTTAGTCCATACAAGAAACAGCATTTGTTCTAGCTCAATATTGCAAGGTCTCTTTAAGATCTTATCTAGCCAGTATTTAATTTTAAGTCAGAATTGGCTGATTAAGGGACAATCCCAAATCATATGTATCAGATCAGCTGCATATTTACTACATTTTGGGCTTTTACTAAACTGTGTATTACCCCATTCTGCTCCCTTCTTAGGGGTGTAATAAATTCTGTATAATAATTTCAAGTGTGCCTCTCTCCAGGTTTCAGATATCGTTATTTTAGCTACTTGAGAGATTGAGTCCCTTATTCTTTCAGTAGGCTCATCTATTTCTGTAATGTAAGGTCTCCATTTAGCAGTTAAATTGTCTAAGTTATTTTGACCTTCATGGGCAAGAATAAGTTTGTACCATGGTGATACTGAATATATTCCCTGCTTAACCATTATTAGCCACGGTTTAATCTTATCCCAACCCCAGTTCCATCCATTTTCCTTAAGTTGATTCGCGTAATGCCTAACCTGGAGATAAACATAGAAATCTTTATTATCGATTAGGAAATCCTTTTTCAATGAGTCAAATGTTTTAACGGCCTTCCTTTCCATGTCTAATATTTGATGAATGAGTTTCAGCCCTTTTACATCCCAACTTTGAAATAGAGATGAATTAATGTCCATTGGAAATGCCAAGATATTCTGTATTAGCAGATGTTTGGACATACCATATTCAACTCCTACCTTCTTGCAAAGTTTTTTCCAAGCTATTAAGGGGTTAGCTATAGTTTTTGTATTTTTAATATTTACCGGCAGTTTTTGCCACGAATTATGTATAATATTCAATAGATTATATGGCTAAAAATGTTTTTTTTCCCCAATTTCTGGTATCGTATAATACGTAACATCTGTTATCCACTCCATCACTATTCTACTTAGCATTACCCAGTTATAGTATTCCAAGTTTTGGAGGGCTAATCCACACCCAATATCTCTTTGCAGGTATAGTTTATCCAAAGAAATTCTAGGTCTCTTATTCCATATAAATTGCCTGACGGCTGACAGTACGCCTCATATCTTTTTTCAAGATCGGGACAGGAATATTTTGAATTAGATATGGAATTTTTGGAAAGATTATCATTTTTGAAGAGATTAACTCTACCGGTAATTGATATAGGTAGCTTAGTCCAAGTTTTTAAATCTTTTATTTTCTTGAGTAGTGGTATATAGTTCAAACTATACCATTTATCCTCTCGAGTTGAAATCAAGATTCCTAGGTATCTTATACCCTCTTGAACAATTTTAAAATAATTTCCAAGCCTCAAATCTACATCTTCCTCAATTCCCAATAGTAATGAATGAAGCTGTGGACTCTCCTCCCCTTTAGATGGAAATTCAGCAATTTCTAATTCTCAGAACACTAAATGCAGTGCATGCACCATGCTGACTTCTCAAGGCTAACCCTGCTACATGCTTTTACCGAATTGGCTTTATCAGATAACTGCAAAACAATGCATTTATACTAACTTTATGACAGTGGCTTGCTTTGCTGTCTGTAGACTAACCACAGATAGGCTCTTCCAAATAAGGCAAATTAAGGGTGTTTGGGTATTGAAAAATTATTGTAGTAAAAATTATGTTTATTTGTTTTACAAACATTTAGACTTTGATTAAAGAGACAGTAAACATCTTATAATTAGTCTGAAACTTAGCACTTAATATTTACAACCTGTAACGAAGAACCATCCTTCAACTGAAATCAAAGCAGCAGTACAGACCTCAAAAACTTACGTATAAACCAAGAGACAAGGAGGCCCATTTATCAAGCTCCGTATGGAGCTTGAAAGGCCGAGTTTCTGGCGAGTTTGAAGACTGGCCAGAAAAAGCAGTTATGAAGCAGCAGTCTAAAGACCGCTGCTCCATAACCCTGTCCTCCTGCTCTGATGAGGCGGACAGGAATCGCCACAATTCAACCCGATCGAGTACGATCGGGTTGATTGACGAGTCAGCAGGGGGCGGCGTTGCACCAGCAGCTCTTGTGAATGCTGAATACGGAGGTCCGCAAGACCTTTCATAAATCGACCTCAATCTCTTAGCGTCGGTAAGAGAAAGAACTCACGCAGCTCACATTGTGCACTATAATCCGGAAGTAAATCCAAAGGAGTAAAATCTAAATGTAACAAGAAAAAAAAAAGTTACATTATTATAAGCCTCAAAAAGCTTGGAGTGCCTTAGTCTATGAGTAAGCTCCTGTAGGGGGCGTGAAACGCGTCAGACTGCTTGCATCTCCTTAGACTGCCATGTCTTAACTCTTTTTACAGTTTTCAACAATACATTTTGACAATTTTTAATCCCGTTGGTTTTGGTGTAGTGCCTGCCGCTTTCCTTCTCCAGTACTCTCTCAGTGTGTCTCTCTCATATATATATATATATATATATATATATATATATATATATATATATATATATATATATATATATATATATATATATATATATATATATCTCGATATCTATCACTATGGATCTCATGTACCAAGGAGATTTTCTTATAAAACATTTGTATGGCTGTTTTAGAGCCACAAAACTCTAGATAACAATCTTCATGCAACTTTTATTATTATTATGGGTTATTTGAAGAGCGCCAACAGATTCCGCACCGCTAATGCCATAGAACTTCTCAAGTATCTGGAGAGACTGATACTGGTCATTTGAAGGAGTAAGATATCAAACATTCCTTATATTCTTTATTTTGTGCCCAGGAGGAAGGAGGTAGAGATAGGATATGGTAAATCACAGCTGCTAGACACACATGCATATGAAATACACACATTTCTAATATTTTCCTCTTTTCAACATGGAACCTCTTGCTAGTTTTTCAGCTTAGCTATCAAATTTTGTGCTGAATTTGCATTCTAAAGTACCTGACTGCATGTCACATTATCAGTCGGCAAAACTTATTTTGTGAAAAGTTAATTAATTTCTAAATGAGAGCTATCTGGTCCCTCTAACTACCACCAAAGAGTCATCAACCAAACTTTTTTTTAAATGTTACCTATTCTTAAAATCATAATGTTTATGCTTACACATCAGGCAAAAAGATTACTCCTAACAGTTATTTCCTCATTAACAATCAATATTGCATGATAAAAAAAAATATTACTCACCTGTGCAACCACAGTCTGTACAAAGGTGTGGGGATGCTGTTTTTGGTGAACAGCACTTTCTATTGCTACTTTAGCTACAGTGCTTGGATCAACTCCTGGTGGCACAGCAACCATTGTTGCACTGCACCCAGCATTGTTGGGGTCACTTATTGTAACAATCCTCACTCCTACTTTATTTGGAATTACTGAAACAGGTTCTCTGCCATTGTCCTCTGCTGGCCTTTTCAAAGCTTTGCATTCAGTCACACCATTTGTCGACCTTACTTCAGCAGGTATTACAGGTTGGGAAACTCTTGGCCCTGTGTGGGTCAAGCCTATAAATTGATGTCCTGGTAAAAGAGAAGCTGTAGCCTGTGTTGAAACAACTACAGAAGGTCGTTGCTGAGGCACGTCTAAATTCATACTTGAGACTATAGGTCCATTCGGTAAGTCTGTAGGGTTAGCACAATGTATCTGAATTGCCATATTAGTAGCATCATGGATGCTACCTGAAAAATGTGATACACTGTTGGGTACTATAGGTCCATTAGAAAGTTTTTCAACTTGATCACTTCTGGCAGTAACTTGAGAGGAATCAAGAAGTTCTTGCTGTTCTGCCAGAGATATTTCACCGTTTCCTACATGATTGGAAGCTTTGTGATTTGGAATGTTTTTGCTTAAATGAGAAATGTCTCCCTTTTCAAAATCACAAATTCCATTAACTTGTGGCCTTTTGAAATCATGTTTTGTCTCTTGAATGTTTAATTGATCAGAGTTTAGCTTTCCTGAAGCACCATTTCCCCCCAATTCCACAGATGACCCATTAGTGACCAGCTGACTGGTCTCATTTTGAGATTTCCCTGAGTTTGAAGGAGGTAGGCACGAATCACTATATTTTATCCCATTTAAACGATTTCCCATTTGTGTTTCATTTGTTTCCCCATTGCTGGTGTTTGCAGATACTTTTGGACATGAAGGATTCTCCATCACTTCAATTTTACGTTCATGCACATGCAATCCAGTCGCTTCCTTTGCTTCTTCCTCCTTTTGGCAAATTATCTTATCACCTTTGAAAGGGGGAGAAGCAGCAGCTCCTGGTACCTGACCTGTTTGTTGAGTAAGCGTAGAAGGAAGAGTTTGCACCTGAAGTCCAACTCCTGCTTGTGTCCCAGTCACTGGTGCAATGATCTGAGGTGTACTTCCCTGGCTTACGGTTGCAGTAGCAAAACTGGTATTTGGCACAACTGTTATAGTAACTTGGTTGCCTGTAGTTCCTTGGAAAATTGTTGCTGGAGAATTTGAGATCAACTGCCCTGGCAAGATTTGCAAGTTTGAGATTGGAACAGTCTGTACTGCAGGCTGATTCTGCATTGCACTCTGGACTAACTGGACATTTTGTTGCCCAACTAGTATTTGTGGAGTTGTAGGTTGCCCTTGAACTCCAAAAGAAGGTGCTTGATTATTGGCTACTTGATAAACAACTTGAGGGCTTGGTGCTCTTGCATTATTTGGAGGTGGCAATTGTGGAGCAGGGAGTATAAGTTTCCCCCCTGGGGTTGATGGCCCTCTTTTAGGTAGCAAGAGCTGCTTTATGAGGCTAGATTCACCTGGAGTAGAGTGTCCACCTCCTGAGTTGGGCTGCTGCTGTTGCTGCAACTGTAGGGGTGACTGCTGTTGATGAGATTGTATTTGTGCCTGTGGTGATTGTTGAGCTTGTGCCTGCTGCTGTTGAGGAGGTGCTGGTGACAACTGCTGTCTTTTTACAGAAAGCATTTGACCGACTGTCTGTGGGGGCCCTTGTGATACCGAAGTAGTGGGGGGAGATGTCATTATAGGAGATATCTGATTATTTGTGGTTGGTAAAGGAGAAGAGGAAGCTGGAGCTATGCTGGTTTGTCCGGTTAGCTGAACAGTCTGCCCAGCTTGAATTGCTGCTGGATTAGCAAGTACTATCTGGTGAATGGCTGGTGCATAAGCCTGACCAGGTTGAGCTGATTGGCTTACAATCACTACACTCTGCTGGGGTTGCTGCTGCTGAAGAGGCTGTTGTACTACTGTAGATGATACTTGATGAGAAGTGATGGGTTTTGGAGCAATGTTTTGGAAACCAATCCGTGAAGCTTGTGGGTTCTGGACACCAGCAATAGTAACCACCTGCCCAGCTGCCACTTGGAAACTCTGCACAGTGGTTACAGAAGCAATGTTGGATGAAGAGGTTACATATTGTTGGGGAGTTATGATTACAGTATCTTTTGGTTGATTGGAAGTTTGAGTCTGTTGAGGTGGGATTTGCACACTTTGGGATGATGTGGTGATTAACTGCTGGCCATGTGAAAGTGCAGTTGTACATGTTGGCATATTTTGCACTCTGCTAAATATATGTCCTTGAGGTACAGTTTGTTGAATAACAGCTACAGGAGTAGCTGATGTTATCTGGCCAGGGACAACAGTGTGTAATGGGGATTGCTGCTGAATAACAGATGGATGGTGAAACAATGCCTGAGATCCTACAACAGTAACTCCAGTTTGCTGTCCTGCGCTGCTGTGATTTTGAACCATAGAAGCCTGTGTTGTACCTCCCAAAGCAATACTAACAGGAACGCCTGAATGTGGAACAGAGCCCTGTATTACTGTTGCTTTGACAACCTCACATGGAATTGGAGTTTTATTTTGTATTACAGTTACTGTGGTATTCTGTTGATGCTGGGTTTGACACTGTGGATTTTGTGGTATTCGGCAAACTGTTTGTGCCACACTGTGAACTCCTTGAATTGGAAAGGACATCTGCGTTGCAGTTAAATTGGGAGACTGACTGGTCACTGGGCCTCTCTGGAAATTGTTTCCTATGCCCTGTTGCACACCTGTTTTTGTTTTTAGATAAGAAAAAAAATTCAAATTAGACTAGAATAACTGTAATTGGGAAAACTATAAATTGTACTTCATATAAATGTACACATTATACTTTTATGTATTTTACTATGTGTTTAATCCTGTAAATGTATTACACACACACATACATACATAACATTGCAGTTCCATGCTGTTCTTAAGCCAGGCACTGATTAAAGGGACACTAAACACCCCAAAAAAAATTATTTTATGATTTAGGTAGAGAATACAATTTTAAGCAATATTCCAATTTACTTCTATTATCTTATTTGCTTCATTCTTTAGGTATCCTTTGTTAAAGAAATAGCAATGCACATAGGTGAGCCAATCACACGAGGCAGCTGTGTGCAGCCACCAAAAGCAACAGCTACTGAGCCTATCTAGATATGCTTTTCAGCATAGGATATCAAGAGAATGAAGCAAATTAGATAATAGAAGTAAATTAGTTGTTTAAAAACATAATTTATGCTTACCTGATAAATTACTTTCTCCTGTAGTGTAGTCAGTCCACGGGTCATCATTACTTATGGGATATTAACTCCTCCCCAACAGGAAGTGCAAGAGGATCACCCAAGCAGAGCTGCTATATAGCTCCTCCCCTCTACGTCACACCCAGTCATTCGACCAAGAACCAAACGAGAAAGGAGAAACTATAGGGTGCAGTGGTGACTGGAGTATAATTAAAAAATTTAGACCTGCCTTAAAAAACAGGGCGGGCCGTGGACTGACTACACTACAGGAGAAAGGAATTTATCAGGTAAGCATAAATTATGTTTTCTCCTGTTAAGTGTAGTCAGTCCACGGGTCATCATTACTTATGGGATACCAATACCAAAGCTAAGTACACGGATGACGGGAGGGACAGGCAGGATCTCTATACGGAAGGAACCACTGCCTGAAGAACCTTTCTCCCAAAAACAGCCTCCGAAGAAGCAAAAGTGTCAAATTTGTAAAATTTGGAAAAAGTATGAAGAGAAGACCAAGTTGCAGCCTTGCAAATCTGTTCAACAGAGGCCTCGTTCTTAAAGGCCCAAGTGGAAGCCACAGCTCTAGTAGAATGAGCTGTAATCCTTTCAGGAGGTTGCTGTCCAGCAGTCTCATAGGCTAAACGTATTATGCTACAAAGCCAAAAGGATAGAGAGGTAGCAGATGCTTTTTGACCTCTCCTCTGTCCAGAATAAACGACAAACAGGGAAGAAGTTTGTCGAAAATCTTTAGTTGCCTGTAAATAAAATTTCAGGGCACGGACTACATCTAGATTGTGCAGAAGTCGTTCCTTCTTTGAAGAAGGGTTAGGACACAATGATGGAACAACAATCTCTTGATTGATATTCTTGTTAGAGACTACCTTAGGTAAGAACCCAGGTTTAGTACGCAGAACTACCTTATCTGAATGAAAAATCATATACGGCGAATCACAATGTAAGGCTGATAATTCAGAGACTCAACGAGCCGAGGAAATAGCCATTAAAAACAGAACTTTCCAAGATAACAGCTTGATATCAATGGAGTGAAGGGGTTCAAACGGAACACCCTGTAAAACGTTAAGAACTAAGTTTAAGCTCCACGGCGGAGCAACAGATTTAAACACAGGCTTAATCCTGGCCAAAGCCTGACAAAAAGCCTGAACGTCTGGAACTTCTGACAGACGCTTGTGTAAAAGGATGGACAGAGCTGAGATCTGTCCCTTTAACGAACTAGCAGATAAACCCTTTTCTAAACCTTCTTGTAGAAAAGACAATATCCTTGGAATCCTAACCTTACTCCATGAGTAACCCTTGGATTCGCACCAGTGTAAGTATTTTCGCCATATCTTATGGTAAATTTTCCTGGTAACAGGTTTCCTAGCCTGTATTAAGGTATCAATTACTGGCTCTGAAAATCCACGCTTTGATAAAATTAAGCGTTCAATTTCCATGCAGTCAGCTTCAGAGAAATTAGGTTTTGATGTTTGAAAGGACCCTGAATTAGAAGGTCCTGTCTCAGAGGCAGAGACCAAGGTGGACAGGATGACATGTCCACTAGATCTGCATACCAGGTCCTGCGTGGCCACGCAGGCGCTATTAGAATCACTGATGCTTTCTCCTGTTTGATCCTTGCAATCAAACGAGGAAGCATCGGGGAGGGTGGAAACACATAAGCCATCCTGAAGGTCCAAGGTGCTGTCAAGGCATCTATCAGGACCGCTCCCGGGTCCCTGGACCTGGACCCGTAACGAGGAAGCTTGGCGTTCCGGCGAGACGCCATGAGATCCATATCTGGTTTGCCCCAATGTCGAAGTATTTGGGCAAAGACCTCCGGATGAAGTTCCCACTCCCCCGGATGAAAAGTCTGGCGACTTTTGTGGATCGCTGACAGGTGGCAAGAGTGAGACTCTGCCCAGCGAATTATCTTTGATACTTCCATCATCGCTAGGGAACTTCTTGTCCCTCCCTGATGGTTGATGTAAGCCACAGTCGTGATGTTGTCCGACTGAAACCTGATAAACCTCAGAGTTGCTAACTGAGGCCAAGCCAGTAGGGCATTGAGAACTGCTCTCAATTCCAGAATGTTTATTGGAAGGAGACTCTCCTCTTGAGTCCATGATGCCTGAGCCTTCAGGGAATTCCAGACAGCGCCCCAACCTAGAAGGCTGGCGTCTGTAGTTACAATTGTCCAGTCTGGCCTGCTGAAGGGCATCCCCCTGGACAGATGCGGCCGAGAAAGCCACCATAGAAGAGAATCTCTGGTCTCCTGATCCAGATTCAGCGTAGGGGACAAATCTGAGTAATCCCCATTCCACTGACTTAGCATGCACAATTGCAGCGGTCTGAGGTGCAGGCGTGCAAAAGGAACTATGTCCATTGCCTCTACCATTAAGCCGATTACCTCCATGCATTGAGCCACTGACGGGTGTTGAATGGAATGAAGGGCACGGCAAGCATTTAGAAGCTTTGTTAACCTGTCCTCTGTCAGGTAAATTTTCATTTCTACAGAATCTATAAGAGTCCCCAAGAAGGGAACTCTTGTGAGTGGTAAGAGAGAACTCTTCTCCTCGTTTACTTTCCACCCATGTGATCTCAAAAATGCCAGTACTAACTCTGTATGAGACTTGGCAGTTTGAAAGCTTGACGCTTGTATCAGAATGTCGTCTAGGTACGGAGCTACAGAAATTCCTTGCGGTCTTAGTACCGCCAGAAGAGAGCCCAGAACCTTTGTAAAGATTCTTGGAGCCGTAGCCAACCCGAAGGGAAGAGCTACAAACTGGTAATGTTTGTCTAGGAAGGCAAACCTTAGATACCGGTAATGTTCTCTGTGAATCGGTATGTGAAGGTAAGCATCCTTTAAATCCACTGTGGTCATGTACTGACCTCTTTGGATCATGGGTAAGATTGTCCGAATAGTTTCCATCTTGAATGATGGAACTCTTAGGAATTTGTTTAGGATCTTTAAATCCAATATTGGTCTGAAGGTTCCCTCTTTTTTGGGAACCACAAACAGGTTTGAGTAAAACCCTAGTCCGTGTTCCGACCGCGGAACTGGATGGATCACTCCCATTAGTAAAAGGTCTTGTACACAGCGTAGAAACGCCTCTTTCTTTATCTGGTTTGTTGACAACCTTGAAAGGTGAAATCTCCCTTGTGGAGGAGAAGCTTTGAAGTCCAGAAGATATCCCTGAGATATGATCTCCAACGCCCAGGGATCCTGGACATCTCTTGCCCAAGCCTGGGCGAAGAGAGAGAGTCTGCCCCCCACTAGATCCGTTACCGGATCGGGGGCCCTCACTTCATGCTGTCTTAGGGGCAGCAGCAGGCTTTCTGGCCTGCTTGCCCTTGTTCCAGGCCTGGTTAGGTTTCCAGCCTTGTCTGTAGCGAGCAACAGCTCCTTCCTGTTTTGGAGCAGAGGAAGTTGAAGCTGCTCCTGCCTTGAAATTACGAAAGGCACGAAAATTAGACTGTCTAGCCCTGGGTTTGGCTCTGTCTTGAGGCAGGGCATGGCCTTTACCTCCCGTAATATCAGCGATAATTTCTTTCAAACCGGGCCCGAATAAAGTCTGCCCCTTGAAAGGTATGTTAAGTAGTTTCGATTTAGAAGTTACATCAGCTGACCAGGATTTTAGCCACAGCGCTCTGCGTGCCTGAATGGCGAATCCGGAATTCTTAGCCGTAAGTTTAGTTAAATGTACTACAGCATCAGAAATAAATGAATTAGCTAGCTTAAGGGTTTTAAGCTTAAGTGAAATCTCATCTAATGTCGCTGAGTCAAGGGTGTCTTCCAGAGACTCAAACCAAAATGCTGCCGCAGCCGTGACAGGCGCAATGCATGCAAGGGGTTGTAATATAAAACCTTGTTGAACAAACATTTTCTTAAGGTAACCCTCTAACTTTTTATCCATTGGATTTGAAAAAGCACAGCTATCCTCCACCGGGATAGTGGTACGCTTAGCTAAAGTAGAAACTGCTCCCTCCACCTTAGGGACCGTTTGCCATAAGTCCCGTGTGGTGGCGTCTATTGGAAACATTTTTCTGAATATAGGAGGGGGTGAGAAAGGCACACCGGGTCTGTCCCACTCCTTAGTAATAATTTCAGTAAGTCTCTTAAGTATAGGAAAAACGTCAGTACTCGTCGGTACCGCAAAATATTTATCAAACCTACACATTTTCTCTGGGATTGCAACTGTGTTACAATCATTCGGAGCCGCTAACACCTCCCCTAGCAACACACAGAGGTTTTCCAGCTTAAACTTAAAATTTTAAATGTCTGAATCCAATTTATTTGGATCAGATCCGTCACCCGCAGAATGAAGCTCTCCGTCCTCATGCTCTGCATATTGTGACGCAGTATCAGACATGGCCCTAGCATTATCAGTATACTCTGTTCTCATCCCAGAGTGATCTTGTTTACCTCTAAGTTCTGGCAATTTAGACAAAACTTCAGTCATAACATTAGCCATGTCTTGTAAAGTGATTTGTAATGGCCGCCCTGATGTGCTTGGCGTTACAATATCACGCACCTCCTGAGCGGGAGATGCAGGTACTGACACGTGAGGCAAGTTAGTCGGCATAACTTCCCTCTCGTTGTCTGGTGAATGTTGCTTAACATGTACAGATTGACTTTTATTTAAAGTAGCATCAATGCAATTAGTACATAAATTTCTATTGGGCTCCACCTCGGCTTTTGAACATATTGCACAAAGAGTTTCCTCTGTGTCAGACATGTTTAAACAAACTAGCAATTAGACTAGCAAGCTTGGAAATACTTTTCAACTAAATTTACAAGCAATATGTAAAAACGTTACTGTGCCTTTAAGAAGCACACAAAAACTGTCACAGTTGAATAACAATGAACCGGATTAGTTATATAAACCAAATTTAGCAAAGGATTGCACACATTAGCAATGGATGATTAACCCTTAATATCAGAAAAAAACGTATAACAATTGACAATATAAGCGTTTTTATCACAGTCAAGCACAGTCTCACAGGTCTGCTGTGAGTAATTACCTCCCTCAAAACTAGTTTTGAAGACCCCTGAGCTCTGTGGAGACGTCCTGGATCATGCAGGGAGAAAAAGACAGACTGTGACTGAATTTCTGATGCGTAGTAAAAGCGCCAAAATAGGCCCCTCCCACTCACACTACAACAGTGAGGGAAGCTCACTGTTTTAATTTAAAACAAACGACAGCCATGTGGAAACTAAAGCCCAAAACAATTTTCACCAAGTACCTCAGATAATTAAACGATTTAACATGCCAGTAAACGTTTAAAATCTAATATATGAAATGTCATAAAAAAGCCTGCTGCTAGTCGCTCACACTGCAAGTTAGGCTAAAAGTTATATGCATATAGTATTTTCCCAGTGAAGTGCCATTCCCCAGAAATACTTAAGTGTAAACATATATACATGTCAGCCTGATACCAGTTGCTACTACTGCATTTAAGGCTGTACTTACATTATATCGGTATTAGCAGTATTTTCAAAGTCAATTCCATTCCTTAGAAAATAATATACTGCAACATACCTCTTTGCAGGTGAACCTGCCCGCTGTCCCCTGATCTGAAGTTACCTTACTCCTCAGAATGGCCGAGAACAGCAAACGGATCTTAGTTACGTCCGCTAAGATCATATACAAAAACTCAGGTAGATTCTTCTTCCAATTCTGCCTGAGAAGGAAACAACACACTCCGGTGTCGTTTAAAATAACAAACTTTTGATTGAAGATATAAAAAACTAAGTTTAATCACCACAGTCCTCTCACACATCCTATCTATTAGTTGGGTGCAAGAGAATGACTGGGTGTGACGTAGAGGGGAGGAGCTATATAGCAGCTCTGCTTGGGTGATCCTCTTGCACTTCCTGTTGGGGAGGAGTTAATATCCCATAAGTAATGATGACCCGTGGACTGACTACACTTAACAGGAGAAATGACATGCTCTTTCTAAATAATGAAAGAAAAAAATTGTGTTCCATGACCCTTTAATTGGTGGATACTATGCCACTCCTTACTGGCTCATCAGCCGTGTCCATCTCAGAAAAGGCAATGAACTGTACATGGGTTTGCAAATAAGTATGTGTTTAGCCCAGGGGTCTCAAAGTACCGGCCCGCTGCCATTTCCGGCCCATGAACCGGTTGCAATGCGGCCCTCCACTTACTCCCCATAACGGAGAGCTGTGGGCTGATTAACGTAATTCCGGGGGCGCGAGAAGCTGCAGCTCCAGGCCCACGCCTCTATATAAGCCCCTGAGTGTACAGCATGCCAAAATTGGCAAAATAGCTGTTTGTGGGTCAGCCAGCAGAGGAGCAAGTGAGTAGGTTTGTTTTACCCAGAGCTTGTGTTTGGCAGTGACGAGGGAACTTAGGACTTCACTGTGGGAGTGTAGTGTAACTCTCAGTGAGACTGTGGGGCAAACGGAGTCTAAGCAGGTAGCAGCAGAGATGATCAAGAGCAGCAGCAGAGGAGGACAAACAATGGGGTTGAGCAAGGTATGTGCCAAGCCTTATAGTGAGTTTTATTTTGTGTCTCTAAGAGATGGGCTGTATAGCTTGCTTTGTTTAAAATACTGCCATGCCATAACTTTTGTGTGTGTGTGGGGGTCTGTGTGTGTTTTTGTGTGTGTGTGGGGGGGGGGGGGTCTGTGTGTGTGTAAGTGTGTGTGTGTAAGTTTGTGTGTGTGAGGGGGTCTGTGTATGTGGGGGTCTGTATGTGTGTGTGTGGTCTGTGTGTGTGTGTGGTCTGTGTGTGTGTGGGTGGGGTGTGGGGGGGTCTGTGTGTGTGGGGGGGTCTGTGTGTGCGTGGGGGGGGTCTGTGTGTGCGTGGGGGGGGTCTGTGTGTGCGTGGGGGGGTCTGTGTGTGCGTGGGGGGGGTCTGTGTGTGCGTGGGGGGGGTCTGTGTGTGCGTGGGGGGGGGTCTGTGTGTGCGTGGGGGGGGTCTGTGTGTGCGTGGGGGGGTCTGTGTGTGCGTGGGGGGGGGGTCTGTGTGTGCGTGGTGGGGGGGGTCTGTGTGTGCGTGAGGGGGGGTCTGTGTGTGCGTGAGGGGGGGTCTGTGTGTGCGTGGTGGGGGGGTCTGTGTGTGCGTGAGGGGGGGGGGTCTGTGTGTGCGTGTGTGTTGGGTTCTGTGTGTGTCTGTGGGGGGGGGGGGGTCTGTGTGTGTCTGTGGGGGGGGGGGTCTGTGTGTGTCTGTGGGGGGGGTCTGTGTGTGTCTGTGGGGGGGGTCTGTGTGTGTCTGTGGGGGGGAGGTCTGTGTGTGTCTGTGGGGGGGGGGGGGTCTGTGTGTGTCTGTGGGGGGGGGGGTCTGTGTGTGTCTGTGGGGGGGGGGGTCTGTGTGTGTCTGTGGGGGGGTCTGTGTGTGTCTGGGGGGGGTCTGTGTGTCTCGGGGGGGGGGGGGGGTCTGTGTGTGTCTGGGGGGGTCTGTGTGTGTCTGTGGGGGGGGGTTTGTGTGTGTCTGTGGGGGGGGGGTTTGTGTGTGTCTGTGGGGGGGGGGGTCTGTGTGTGTCTGTGTGTGGGGGGGGGTCTGTGTGTGTCTGTGTGTGGGGGGGGTCTGTGTGTGTGTGTGGGGGGGTCTGTGTGTGTCTGTGGGGGTCTGTGTGTGTCTGTGGGGGGGTCTGTGTGTTTCTGTGGGGGGGTCTGTGTGTGTCTGTGGGGGGGGGTCTGTGTGTGTCTGTGGGGGGGGGTCTGTGTGTGTCTGTGGGGGGGGGGTCTGTGTGTGTCTGTGGGGGGGGGGTCTGTGTGTGTCTGTGGGGGGGGGGTCTGTGTGTGTCTGTGGGGGGGGGGGGGTCTGTGTGTGTCTGTGGGGGGGGGGGGTCTGGGTGTGTATCTAATGATTACACATGACACAGAGCCATCACTATAGTATCTGTTTAACAGAGTATATATATATATATATATATATATATATATATATATATATATATATACTCTGTTAAACAGATACTATAGTGATGGCTTTGTGTGTGCCTTATGCCCACATATGGAAGATGACTGACAGCCACAACCTTTCTGGAGAGTGCATTGAAATGACACAAATTAAGGATATTTTGGCAAAAAGGTTAAACTATAAGACATATTTGAACATGTTCAGAAAAAGTCTACAGGTGAAACTCGAAAAATTAGAATATCGTGCAAAAGTTAATTTATTTCACTAATGCAACTTAAAAGGTGAAACTAATATATGCGATAGACTCATTACATGCAAAGCAAGATGGTTCCAGCCGTGATTTGTCATAATTGTGATAATTATGGCTTACAGCTCATGAAAACCCCAAATCCACAATCTCAGAAAATTAGATTATTACATGCAATCAATAAAACATGTATTGTACATAGAACAATATCGGACCTCTGAAAAGTATAAGCATGCATACTGTATGTACTCAGTACTTGGTTTGGGCCCCTTTTGCCGCAATTACTGCCTCAATGCGGCGTGGCATGGAAGCAATCAGCCTGTGGCACTGCTGAGGTGTTATGAAAGACCAGGATGCTTCAATAGCGGCCTTCAGCTCTTCTGCATTGTTCGGTCTCATGTCTCATCTTTCTCTTGGCAATGCCCCATAGATTCTCTATGGGGTTCAGGTCAGGCGAGTTTGCTGGCCAATCAAGCACAGTAATCCCACGGTCACTGAACCAGGTTTTGGTGATTTTGGCAGTGTGGGCAGGTGCTAAGTCCTGCTGGAAAATGAAGTCAGCATCCCCATAGAGCTCGTCTGCAGAAGGAAGCATGAAGTGCTCCAAAATCTCCTGGTAGACAGCTGCGTTGACCCTGGACTTAATGAAGCACAGTGGACCAACACCAGCAGATGACATGGCTCCCCAAATCAACACAGACTGTGGAAACTTCACACTGGACTTCAAGCATCTTGCAGTGTGTGCCTCTCCATTCTTCCTCCATACTCTGGGTCCTTGGTTTCCAAATGAGATGCAAAATTTGCTCTCATCAGAAAAAACATAATTTATGTAAGAACTTACCTGATAAATTCATTTCTTTCATATTAGCAAGAGTCCATGAGCTAGGGACGTATGGGATATACATTCCTACCAGGAGGGGCAAAGTTTCCCAAACCTCAAAATGCCTATAAATACACCCCTCACCACACCCACAAATCAGTTTAACGAATAGCCAAGAAGTGGGGTGATAAAAAAGTGCGAAAGCATATAAAATAAGGAATTGGAATAGTTGTGCTTTATACAAAAAAATCATAACCACCAAAAAGGGTGGGCCTCATGGACTCTTGCTAATATGAAAGAAATGAATTTATCAGGTAAGTTCTTACATAAATTATGTTTTCTTTCATGTAATTAGCAAGAGTCCATGAGCTAGTGACGTATGGGATAATGACTACCCAAGATGTGGATCTTTCCACGCAAGAGTCACTAGAGAGGGAGGGATAAAATAAAGACAGCCAATTCCTGCTGAAAATAATCCACACCCTCCTGAGATTCCCAAACCCCTTGTGCTGTCAGAGACCCCCACGCAGCTCCCCAACCTGTAAGACTTGCATCTGTTGAGATTATAGTCCAGGTCAGAAGAACAAAAGAAGCCCCCTGAATTAAACGATGGTGATCTGTCCACCACGTTAGAGAATGTCGGACAATCGGTTTTAAAGATATTAATTGAGATATCTTTGTGTAATCCCTGCACCATTGGTTCAGCATACAGAGCTGAAGAGGTCGCATGTGAAAACGAGCAAAGGGGATCGCGTCCGATGCAGCAGTCATAAGACCTAGAATTTCCATGCATAAGGCTACCGAAGGGAATGATTGTGACTGAAGGTTTCGACAAGCTGAAATCAATTTTAGACGTCTCTTGTCTGTCAAAGACACTGAATCTATCTGGAACCCTAAAAAGGTTACCTATGTCTGAGGAATCAATGAACTTTTTAGTGAATTGATCCTCCAACCATGATCTTGAAGAAACAACACAAGTCGATTCGTATGAGATTCTGCTAAATGTGAAGACTGAGCAAGTACCAAGATATCGTCCAAATAAGCAAATACCACAATACCCTGTTCTCTGATTACAGACAGAAGGGCACCTAGAACCTTTGTAAAAATTCTTGGAGCTGTAGCTAGGCCAAACGGCAGAGCCACAAACTGGTAATGCTTGTCCAGAAAAGAGAATCTCAGGAACTGATAGCGAGCTGGATGAATCGGAATATGCAGATATGCATCCTGTAAATCTATTGTAGACATATAATGCCCTTGCTGAACAAAAGGCAATATAGTCCTTACAGTTACCATTTTGAATGTTGGTATCCTTACATAACGATTCAATATTTTTAGATCCAGAACTGGTCTGAAGGAATTCTCCTTCTTGGGTACAATGAAGAGATTCGAATAAAACCCCAGCCCCTGTTCCAGAACTGGAACTGGCATAATTACTCCAGCCAACTCTAGATCTGAAACACATTTCAGAAATGCTTGAGCTTTCACTGGATTTACTGGGACACGGGAAAGAAAAAATCTCTTTGCAGGAGGTCTTATCTTGAAACCAATTCTGTACCCTTCTGAAACAATGTTCTGAATCCAAAGATTGTGAACAGAATTGATCCAAATTTCTTTGAAAAAACGTAATCTGCCCCCTACCAGCTGAGCTGGAATGAGGGCCGCACCTTCATGTGGACTTAGAAGCTGGCTTTGCTTTTCTAGAAGGCTTGGATTTATTCCAGACTGGAGATGGTTTCCAAACTGAAACTGCTCCTGAGGATGAAGGATCAGGCTTTTGTTCTTTGTTGAAACGAAAGGAACGAAAACGATTATTAGCCCTGTTTTTACCTTTAGATTTTTTATCCTGTGGTAAAAAAGTTCCTTTCCCACCAGTAACAGTTGAGATAATAGAATCCAACTGAGAACCAAATAATTTATTACCCTGGAAAGAAAGGGAAAGTAGAGTTGATTTAGAAGACATATCAGCATTCCAAGTTTTAAGCCATAAAGCTCTTCTAGCTAAAATAGCTAGAGACATAAACCTGACATCAACTCTGATAATATCAAAAATGGCATCACAGATAAAATTATTAGCATGTTGAAGAATAATAATAATATTATGAGAATCATGATCTGTTACTTGTTGCGCTAAAGTTTCCAACCAGAAAGTTGAAGCTGCAGCAACATCAGCCAATGATATAGCAGGTCTAAGAAGATTACCTGAACACAGATAAGCTTTTCTTAGAAAGGATTCAATTTTCCTATCTAAAGGATCCTTAAAGGAAGTACCATCTGCCGTAGGAATAGTAGTACGTTTAGCAAGGGTAGAAATAGCCCCATCAACTTTAGGGATTTTTGTCCCAAAACTCTAATCTGTCGGACGGTACAGGATATAATTGCTTAAAACGTTTAGAAGGAGTAAATGAATTACCCAAATTATTCCATTCTCTGGAAATTACTTCAGAAATAGCACCAGGAACAGGAAAAACTTCTGGAATAACCACAGGAGATCTAAAGACCTTGTCTAAACGTTTAGATTTAGTATCAAGAGGACCAGAATCCTCAATTTCTAATGCAATTAGGACTTCTTTAAGTAAAGAACGGATAAATTCCATTTTAAATAAATATGACGATTTATCAGCATCAACCTCTGAGACAGAATCCTCTGTATCAGAAGAATCATTAGAATCAGAATGATGATGTTCATTTAAAAATTCATCTGTATAAAGAGAAGTTTTAAAAGACTTTTTATGTTTACCAGAAGGAGGAATAACAGACATAGCCTTCTTAATGGATTCAGAAACAAAATCTCTTATGTTATCAGGAACACTCTGAACATTAGATGTTGATGGAACTGCAACAGGTAATGGTACTTTACTAAAGGAAATATTTTCTGCATTAACAAGTTTGTCATGACATGTAATACAAACAACAGCTGGAGGAACAACTACCAAAAGTTTACAGCAGATACACTTAGCTTTGGTAGTTCCAGCAGTATCTTCTGACTCAGTTGCAACGTGGGACATCTTGCAATATGTAATAGAAAAAACAACATATAAAGCAAAATTGATCAAATTCCTTAAATGACAGTTTCAGGAATGGGAAAAAATGCCAGTGAACAAGCTTCTAGCAACCAGAAGCAACAAATAATGAGACTTAAATAAAGTGGAGACAAATTTGACGCCCACAATATTTGGCGCCTAAATGCTATTAGCGGCAAAAATGACGCCACATCCGGAACGCCGACATTTTTGGCGCGAAAAACGTAAAAAATGACGCAACCTCCGGCGACACGTATGACGCCGGAAATAGAAAAAAAAAATTGCGCCAAGAATGACGCAATAAAATGAAGCATTTTCAGCCCCCGCGAGCCTAACAGCCCACAGGGAAAAGTCAAATTTTAAGGTAAGATAAAAATGATATATTCAAATGCATTATCCCAAATATGAAACTGACTGTCTGAAATAAGGAAATGTTGAACATCCTGAGTCAAGGCAAATAAATGTTTGAATACATATTTAGAACTTTATAAAAAAGTGCCCAACCATAGCTTTAGAGTGTCACAGAAAATAAGACTTACTTACCCCAGGACACTCATCTACATGTTGTAGAAAGCCAAACCAGTACTGAAACGAGAATCAGCAGAGGTAATGGTATATATAAGAGTATATCGTCGATCTGAAAAGGGAGGTAAGAGATGAATCTCTACGACCGATAACAGAGAACCCATGAAATAGACCCCGTAGAAGGAGATCATTGAATTCAAACAGGCAATACTCTCCTCACATCCCTCTGACATTCACTGCACGCTGAGAGGAAAACCGGGCTCCAACCTGCTGCGGAGCGCATATCAACGTAGAATCTAGCACAAACTTACTTCACCACCTCCATAGGAGGCCAAGTTTGTAAAACTGATTTGTGGGTGTGGTGAGGGGTGTATTTATAGGCATTTTGAGGTTTGGGAAACTTTGCCCCTCCTGGTAGGAATGTATATCCCATACGTCACTAGCTCATGGACTCTTGCTAATTACATGAAAGAAAGTGGACTTTGGACCACTGAGCAACAGACCAGGTCTGTTTTTCTTTAGCCCAGGTAAGACGCTTCTGACGTTGTTTGTTGTTCAGGAGTGGCTTGACAAGAGGAATATGACATTTGAAGCCCATGTAAAGGATCTGTCTGTGTGTGGTGGCTCTTGATGCACTGACTCCAGCCTCAGTCCACTCCTTGTGAAAGTACCCAACACTTTTGAATGGCCTTTTCCTGACAATCCTCTCCAGGCTGCGGTCATCCCTGCTGCTTGTGCACCTTTTTTCTTCCACACTTTTCCCTTCCACATAACTTTCTATTAATGTGCTTTGACACAGCACTTTGGGAACATCCAACTTCTTTTGCAATTACATTTTGAGGCTTTCCCTCCTTATGGAGGGTGTCAATGACTGTTTTCTGCACAACTATCAGGTCAGCAGTCTTTCCCATGATAGTGATTCCTACTGAACCAGACAGAGAGACCATTTAAAGGATCAGGAACCCTTTGCATGTGTTATGGCTTAATTAGCTGATTAGAGTGGGACACTTTGAGCCTAGAATATTGCACCTTTTCACAATATTCAAATTTTCTGAGATGGTGGATTTGGGGTTTTCATGAGCTGTAAGCCATAATCATCACAATTATGACAAATCACGGCTTGAACTATCTTGCTTTGCATGTAATGAGTCTCTCATATATATTAGTTTCACCTTTTAAGTTGCATTAGTGAAATAAATGAACTTTTGCACGATATTCTAATTTTTCGAGTTTCACCTGTATAGAAGGGAAATATGCATTCATATTAACGTTATTGTCCACATCTTTGCTCCAATCTCATAGTAGCACTCACTAGGAAAGATGCTCACATTAAGGAGGGACTATGGCAGAAAAGCCAGAACTTTAGAATTCTATTTCTTCCTGCAGGAAAGGTCCCATATACAAACAGGGAAAAGCTTTGTATCCTAACATATTTAATTGTGAGCACCACAATGAGACTGGAGTCAAAATATTAAAATTACAAAAAGTTGATATAAGTGTTATCTTGGCTTCCTCATGTAGCACCCACTAAAAAAACACACACAAAAAACACCTTATAAGCAGATCTTGGGCCCATTTAACAGCAGACATTGTAAGATAAGCTAGAACCTGCATTTTTAAGTTAAAGTGATAATCCTTAGCACTGGTTGCAAAACTAATAAGGCATTTGAGTAACAGTATGAAAAGCTGACTTTTAAATAACTTGTTCTAGCTTAAAAAAACTCATCCATATTCTGCACGATAGAGAGAACTATGGTAGTGTTGGAAGTGCTAAAGAATACTCACACCTGGAAAACAACTTTCTTGATTAAAGCAATATACATTTCAGATGCAGAGGATGCTGTCAGAAGTGATGCACACGTGAACACACACTGGAACCTAAAGCTCTGGGAACCCTCTTATTCTTCCTGTCTGCAGGTAAGGAAAAAATCTATTCCCTGGATGGAATTGGTACCTTTATTGCAGGAGGATATGGAATACTGAAGCTCTTTGTCTTCTGTCACAGTCCCTCTTGAAGGTACCATCTCCCCTAGTGACTGCTACAAGATAATCATTTTCACACTATAATGCCCTTTAATATTCCTTTAATCTACCTGCTAGCATATGTATAAGTGTGTACGTGAATCAGTTTGTCATTCTTTGTGAGGCAAAACAGTAAGGGCCAGATGATCTAGAGCTCTCTCTGATGACATTAAAGAAGTCTTGTCAGTACTGTGAGGTCTCTCAAAGAATTGTAAGAGAGCAAATTTAGCTGGCGAACAATTTCTCTCGTTATGCAGGGTTCTGGATATGTAGGAGAAACACCTTACCAAAAACTATATCCATTTATAAAAAAAGCAGACAAAGGGATAGTAAACATTGTTGTGTTGCTATATAACACCACATCAGCCAAGTCTAAACGTTTTTAAAACAAACACCTTTACTACAATTGTCAGTAGCAAAACTCCACCCCCTCCCATTTGCCTTATTTAGATCTAGTCTTTAGCCCACAGAAAACAAGGCTAGTCACTGTCAAAGTTAATATAAAATGGCTACTTGATCATGAAAACTAGGGACAGATATGCAGCAGTTAGCATTGATAAATCAGCAAGGGGCTAAATTACATAAATACATAAACAGGGGGCAAAATAAATAAAGCAAATATACTGCAAAGTTGTTTCCTTTATGACAACCATCAACTCAAGATAAGAAAATAACAGTGTAATAAAAATGAATATTGTGTTTGTTCGAAACATGACCAACCAAGGCCTAAACAAATTTGTGTTTCCTAAAATATTACTTCACATTCCTAATTTTCGTTGCTAATTAGTCTGCTTTGGCTGGCTCATTCTCAAATTCTAGAGCTAGCATACTATCGTGCTGTAATTGTAAATAAATCTATTGTGACTGTTTGCACTTATTAGTATAAATGTAATAAATAACCTGCAGAATTTGTCCCTGAGCCATCTGAAACCACATCAACCCTGACAACAGGTGGTTGTTGCTGCTGATAGTACATCTGAATAGGAAGTGGTAAGGTTCTTCTTTTTACGCCAACCACATGGATATGAGCTTGTCCATTGTTATTAGGATCTTCTACTCTCTTTATATTGTGATTTGGAAATACACTCCTAAACAAAGAAGAAGAAAAAACAGTTTGTTTGACCCAGCAAGCCTATTTGCAACATTCTACTTTAGAATTTTTGTGCATACAGATAGTAAATTGACTTAAAGGGCCATGATACCCAAATGTTGAAACACTTGAAAGTGATGCAGCATAGCTGTAAAAAGCGGACTAGAAAAATCACCTGAAGATCTCTATGTAAAAAAGAAAGATATTTTACCCCAAAATATCCTAAGTGTTCACACACCATTGTTAAGGGCTTTAAGCAGCAAATCAGTATGTCTGTCACGGGACAGGCAAGGGAGTGAGCCTCATGAACACTCATGTTATTTCCCTATTCAGTTTAAGGAAGTTTACTATGAAATCTCATGAGAGTTAAGTTATATCTCATGAGATCACAGTACAGTAAAAGAGTTCATGACCTCAGCACTGTTGATGCTGATTGGCTGCAGTTCATTTCTTCATTTTTTTAATTTTTTTTTTTACCTGTAGTTGGAAAGCAGCTGAAGTATACTTTTTACACAGAACTTAATCTGCTGAGCTCAGGAAATTTTGAGGTAAATGTCTTCCTTTTTTACATAGAGATGCTCAGGTGATATTTTCCTGTCAGCTTTTTACAATTATACTGCAACAGTTTCAAGTGATATAGCATATGAATATTATGTCCCTTTAATAATGTGGTTAAAAATAAAAAAAAACACACACACACATATATATATATATATATATATATATATATATATATATATATATATATAAATTTAGATACATAATATAATATTATGGATATTCTACCTAAGACACTTGTAAAATCCAGATGATGTTAAGATTCCACCACGAGCTAATTTGCTACAGGTTGAGAGGTATTCAGAGTACATTTCTGCTCTTGAAACTGAACAATCAGCAGTCACTTCAAAATGTGCATTTAACCTATAGAAAATGAAGGTGGAGAGAATTATTAATCAACTGCGTAAAAAAAAAGTATGCTCACCTCATAATTTCTTTTCTTTCTTGGCAGTGAGAATCCACAAAATCCGTTCATAACCTATGGGAAGTACTTTACCTGGCCACCAAGAGAAGGCAAAGACTGGCCACCGGGAGGCAGCAAAGACACCCCAAACAAAGCATTAAATATCCCTCCCACTTCCCCTACCCTCTCAGTAGTTCAAGCCGAGGATAAGCAAAAGAAGAGATATAAATAGGGGTACAGAGGTGCCATAAGACTGCCGACACTACATTATTACACTACAGAGTGGGTTTGTGGACTCTCACGGCCAAGAAAGAAAATAATTAATCAGGTAAGCATAAATTATGTTTTCTTTCTAATAACAGTGAGAGTCCACAAAATCTATTCATAACCTATGGGAAACCAATACCCAAGCTGTGGAGTCCACAAAAAATTAGGGAGGGAAAGCAAGGGAAGGCAGTCCTAAGCACCACCGCTTGAAGAACATCTCTCCCAAAGGGTGCCTCTGCTGTGGCAAACACATAAAATCTGTAAAAGTATGTTAAAGGGACACTGAACCCAATTTTTTTCTTGCATGATTCAGATAGCAAGACATTTTAAGCAACTTTCTAATTTACTCCTATTCATTTTTCTTCGTTCTATTGCTATCTTTATTTTAAAAGCAGGAATGTAAATCCTAGCAGCCAGCCCATTATGGGTTCAGCACCATGGATAGCGCTTGCTTATTGGAGGATTACATTTACCCACCAATAAGCAAGCATAACCCAGGTTTCTAAACCAAAAATGGTCCGGCATCTATGCATCACATTTCTGCTTTTTAAATAAAAATAGCAAGAGATCGAAGAAAAATTGATAATAGGAGTAAATTAGAAAGTTGCTTAAAATTGCATGCTGCTCTATCTGAATCATGAAAGAAAAAACTAAATTTATGCTTACCTGATAAATTTATTTCTCTTGCGGTGTATCCAGTCCACGGATCATCCATTACTTGTGGGATATTCTCCTTCCCAACAGGAAGCTGCAAGAGGATCACCCACAGCAGAGCTGTCTATATAGCTCCTCCTCTAACTGCCACTACCAGTCATTCGACCGAAGACAAGCAAGAGAAAGGAGAAACCATAGGGTGCAGTGGTGACTGTAGTTTAAAAATAAAACACACCTGCCTAAAAATGACAGGGCGGGCCGTGGACTGGATACACCACAAGAGAAATAAATTTATCAGGTAAGCATAAATTTTGTTTTCTCTTGTAAGGTGTATCCAGTCCACGGATTCATCCATTACTTGTGGGATACCAATACCAAAGCTATAGGACACGGATGAAGGGAGGGACAAGGCAGGCGCTTAAACGGAAGGCACCACTGCCTGTAAGACCTTTCTCCCAAAAATAGCCTCCGAAGAAGCAAAAGTATCAAATTTGTAGAATTTAGAAAAAGTATGAAGCGAAGACCAAGTCGCCGCCTTACAAATCTGTTCAACAGAAGCCTCATTTTTAAAGGCAAATGTGGAAGACACCGCTCTAGTGGAATGAGCTGTAATTCTTACAGGAGGCTGCTGGCCAGCAGTCTCACAAGCTAAGCGGATTATACTTCTTAACCAAAAAGAAAGAGAAGTTGCTGAAGCCTTTTGGCCTTTCCTCTGTCCAGAGTAGACAACAAACAATGCAGATGTTTGACGAAAATCTTTAGTAGCTTGTAAATAAAACTTTAAAGCACGAACCACGTCAAGATTGTGTAATAGACGTTCCTTCTTTGAAGAAGGATTAGGACACAGTGACGGAACAACAATCTCTTGATTTTCTTATTGGATACCACCTTAGGAAGAAACCCAGGTTTGGTACGCAAAACTACCTTATCTGCATGGAAGATAAGATAAGGGGAATCACACTGCAAGGCAGATAACTCTGAAACTCTTCGAGCCGAAGAGATAGCTACCAAGAACAGAACTTTCCAAGATAAAAGCTTGATATCTATGGAATGCAGAGGTTCAAACGGAACCCCTTGAAGAACTTTAAGAACTAAATTTAAACTCCATGGCGGAGCAACAGGTTTAAACACAGGCTTGATTCTAACTAAAGCCTGAACGTCTGGAACATCCGCCAGACGCTTGTGCAAAAGAATAGACAGAGAAGAAATCTGTCCCTTTAAGGAACTAGCTGACAATCCCTTCTTCAATCCTTCTTGGAGAAAAGACAATATCCTGGGAATCCTGACTTTACTCCATGAGTAACCCTTGGATTCACACCAATGAAGATATTTACACCATATCTTATGATAGATTTTCCTGGTGACAGGCTTTCGAGCCTGAATTAAGGTATCAATGACCGACTCGGAAAAACCACGTTTTGACAAAATCAAGTGTTCAATCTCCAAGCAGTCAGACGCAGAGAAATTAGATTTGGATGTTTGAAGGGACCTTGAAGTAGAAGGTCCTGCCTCAGTGGCAGAGTCCAAGGTGGAAAGAATGACATGTTCACCAGATCTGCGTACCAAGTCCTGCGTGGCCCCGCAGGAGCTATCAAAATCACTGATGCTCTCTCCTGCTTGACCTTGGCAATCAGTCGAGGGAGCAGAGGAAACGGTGGAAACACATAAGCCAGGTTGAAAGACCAAGGCGCTGCTAGAGCATCTATCAGCGCTGCCTTGGGATCCCTGGACCTGGATCCGTAACAAGGGAGCTTGGCGTTCTGACGAGACGCCATGAGATCCAGTTCTGGTTTGCCCCAAAGTTGAATCAACTGTGCAAACACCTCCGGATGGAGTTCCCAATCCCCCGGATGAAAAGTCTGTCGACTTAGAAAATCCGCCTCCCAGTTCTCTACTCCTGGGATATGGATAGCTGATAGATGGCAAGAGTGAACCTCTGCCCATAGAATTATTTTTAAAACCTCCAACATTGCTAGGGAACTCCTTGTTCCCCCTTGATGGTTGATGTAAGCTACAGTCGTGATGTTGTCCGACTGAAATCTGATGAACCTGACCGCAGCTAGCTGAAAAAAACAATGAATATCAGAAAGATTTAGCAATTCTTACTGTGAAACAGCACAGGAAAAGCAGATATTTGTCCTTTCAAGGAACTTGCAGACAAACACCTTATAAAGAAACTAAAAAATCCTAGGAATTCTAAAAAGAATGCCAAGAGAATTCATAAGAGCATCATGAGATGTAAATCTTCCAAACTCGATAATAAATCCTACTAGACACGTATTTACGAGCCTGCCAAATAGTATTAATTACTGAGTCAGAGAAACTTCTATGACTAAGTACTAAGCGTTAAATTTTCATACCATCAAATTAATCATTTGAATTCCTGATGAAAAAAAAAACGAATGTGAAGATATAAGGTCTGGCCTTAATGGAAGTAACCAAGATTGGCAACTGGACATCCGAACAAGAACCATATACCAAAACCTGTGTGGCCATGCTGGAGCCACCAGCCACACCAAAGATTGCTCTCTGATGATTTTGAAAATCACTCTTAAAAAAAGAACCAGAGATGAAAAAATATAGGCAGATTGATAATTCCAAGGAAGTGTCAATGCATACACTACTTCCGCCTGAGGATCCCCGGACCTGAATAGGCCCCTGGGAAGTTCCTTGTTTAGATGAGATGCCATCAGATCTATTTCTGGAAGCCCTCACATCTGAAAAATTGAAAAACATATCTGGGTAAAGAGACCATTCTCCCGGATGTAAAGCTTGATTAACAGAGACAATCCGCTTCCCAATTGTCTATATCTGGGAAAAAGACCACAGAAATTAAATAGGAGCTGGATTTAGCCCAAGCAAATATCCGAGATACTTCTGTCACAGCCTAAGGACTGATAGTCCCACCCTGATAATTGACATACGCCACAGTTGTGACATCGTCTGTCTGAAAAAACAATAAACGTCTCTTCTTCAAAAAGAAACCAACTGAAGAACTCTGAGAATGCACAGAGTTCCAAAATATCAAATGGTAATCTCGCTTCCTGAGATTTCCAAACCCCTTGTGCTGACAGAGATCCTCAGACAGCCTCCCAACCTAAAAGACTCGCATCTGTAGAGATCATGGTCCAGGTTGAAAGAACCGAAGAGACCTGTAGAACTAAATGATGGTGATCTTAACCACCGAATCAAAGATAGTTAAACATTAGGATTCAAAGATATAAAAAGTGATATCCTAGAATCCCTGCACCATTATGCAGCATAAAAAACTGGAAAGGTTTCCTATGAAATGAGCAAAGGGAATCAAATCCAATGCTGCAGCCATGAAACCTAAAACTTCCATGCATATATAGCAACTTGAAGGAAATAATAGAGACTGAAGGTTCCGACAAACAGAACCTAATAAACTTGTCACTTGTCTGTTAGAGACAAAAACATTGACACAATCTATCTGGAAACCTAAAAAAAGGTGACCCTTGTGTGAGGAATCAAGGAGCTTTTGATAAAAAGATCCTCTAACCATGTCTTGAAGAAAAAACAAAGTTGAATCGTATGAGATTCCGCAGAACGAAAAGACTGAGCCAGTACCACGATACCGTCCAAATAAGGAACACTGAGAACCTTGAAAAGATTCTTAGAGCTGTCGCTAGACCAGAAGGAAAAGCAACAAATTGGTAATGCTCGTCAAAAAAAGAGAATCTCAGAAAATAAAAATAATCTGAATGAAAACAGAAAATGAAGATATGCATCTATTGTATCTATTGTAAACAAATAATGCCATCACTGACCAAAAAGGCAGAATAGACCATATAAACACCATTCTAAAAGATGGTACACTTATATGACAATTCAAAAAGATTTTCTATCTTTGGAACAATAAATAGTCTGGAATAAAACCCCAAAACCCAGTTCCTAAAATTAAACTGGAATAAATACCCCAGAAAACTCCAGGTCTGAGCAGCGCTTGAGCCCCAATGGGTGACCAGCCGCACTTCACCAGTACCCAAAACATATAGGTCTGAAACACACTTTAAGAAAGTGTTAGTCTTACTGGAATAGCTGGAATATGATAGAGAAAAGAGACTTCTCACAGACGGTTTTACTCTGAATCCTATTCTGTACCCAAAGTCTAAGAAGTTTGGACCGAATAGAACCAAGCAAATTTCAAAAAAGTTTTAACCTGCCCCTTACCAGCCAAGCTGGAATAAGAACCGCACCTACATGCAAATTTGGGGAGCTGACTTTGAACTTTTAAAAGGCTTAAATGAATGAAGAAAAAAACTTCCAATTATAAACATGTTACTTGGGGAAGAATTCAGGATTCCGTTTCTTAGTAAGAACAGAAAACTAATATAAGCTTAAAGTTTTAGTCTTAGAACTCAATCTTGAAGCCCAGAGTAACAGTTAAAGAATTGAATCCAATTATGAACCAAATAATTGATTATTTTGGAGAAAAAGAAATATGGATTTTAGAAATCAAATTAGCATTCCAAAATTAAAATCACAAAGTTCATCTAGCTAAAATAGCTAAAGACATAGATTAAACCTCATTTGCGAAAATATTTAATAAAATAACACAAATGAAATTATTAGCTTGTTAATCCAGTTAAAGGACCAGTCAACACACTGGACTTGCGCAATCAACAAATGCAAGATAGCAAGACATTGCAATAGCACTTAGTCTGAACTTCAAATGAGTAGTAGATTTTGTCCTTTTAACAATTCTAGACAAATCATAATCCGATACTTGATCTTTAAAGTATCCAACCAGAAAGATGAAGCAATTGCAACATCAGCCAAATAAATTACAGGTCTAATAAAAGTACCTGAAAATAATTTTCCTTA
The DNA here is from genome assembly GCF_027579735.1 of Bombina bombina. NCBI lineage: Eukaryota > Metazoa > Chordata > Amphibia > Anura > Bombinatoridae > Bombina > Bombina bombina. Next base: position 219,262,242 of record NC_069504.1, on the reverse strand, counting down.
AATAAGATACAACCATCTGAAGGAAAAAAAACAGAATTTATGTTTACCTGATAAATTACTTTCTCCAACGGTGTGTCCGGTCCACGGCGTCATCCTTACTTGTGGGATATTCTCTTCCCCAACAGGAAATGGCAAAGAGCCCAGCAAAGCTGGTCACATGATCCCTCCTAGGCTCCGCCTACCCCAGTCATTCGACCGACGTTAAGGAGGAATATTTGCATAGGAGAAACCATATGGTACCGTGGTGACTGTAGTTAAAGAAAATAAATTATCAGACCTGATTAAAAAAACCAGGGCGGGCCGTGGACCGGACACACCGTTGGAGAAAGTAATTTATCAGGTAAACATAAATTCTGTTTTCTCCAACATAGGTGTGTCCGGTCCACGGCGTCATCCTTACTTGTGGGAACCAATACCAAAGCTTTAGGACACGGATGAAGGGATGGAGCAAATCAGGTCACCTAAATGGAAGGCACCACGGCTTGCAAAACCTTTCTCCCAAAAATAGCCTCAGAAGAAGCAAAAGTATCAAACTTGTAAAATTTGGTAAAAGTGTGCAGTGAAGACCAAGTCGCTGCCCTACATATCTGATCAACAGAAGCCTCGTTCTTGAAGGCCCATGTGGAAGCCACAGCCCTAGTGGAATGAGCTGTGATTCTTTCGGGAGGCTGCCGTCCGGCAGTCTCGTAAGCCAATCTGATGATGCTTTTAATCCAAGTAGCTTGTTCTTGGAAGACGCATCAGCCGACCAAGATTTCAACCAAAGCGCTCTGCGCGCCACAATAGCAAACCCAGAATTCTTAGCCGCTAACCTAGCCAATTGCAAAGTGGCGTCTAGGGTGAAGAATTAGCCAATTTGAGAGCATTGATTCTGTCCATAATCTCCTCAAAAGGAGGAGAATCACTATCGACCGCCTTTATCAGCTCATCGAACCAGAAACATGCGGCTGTAGCGACAGGGACAATGCATGAAATTGGTTGTAGAAGGTAACCCTGCTGAACAAACATCTTTTTAAGCAAACCTTCTAATTTTTTATCCATAGGATCTTTGAAAGCACAACTATCCTCTATGGGTATAGTGGTGCGTTTGTTTAAAGTGGAAACCGCTCCCTCGACCTTGGGGACTGTCTGCCATAAGTCCTTTCTGGGGTCGACCATAGGAAACAATTTTTTAAATATGGGGGGAGGGACGAAAGGAATACCGGGCCTTTCCCATTCTTTATTAACAATGTCCGCCACCCGCTTGGGTATAGGAAAAGCTTCTGGGAGCCCCGGCACCTCTAGGAACTTGTCCATTTTACATAGTTTCTCTGGGATGACCAACTTGTCACAATCATCCAGAGTGGATAATACCTCCTTAAGCAGAATGCGGAGATGTTCCAACTTAAATTTAAATGCAATCACATCAGGTTCAGCTTGTTGAGAAATGTTCCCTGAATCAGTAATTTCTCCCTCAGACAAAACCTCCCTGGCCCCATCAGACTGGGTTAGGGGCCCTTCAGAAATATCATTATCAGCGTCGTCATGCTCTTCAGTATCTAAAACAGAGCAGTCGCGCTTACGCTGATAAGTGTTCATTTTGGCTAAAATGTTTTTGACAGAATTATCCATTACAGCCGTTAATTGTTGCATAGTAAGGAGTATTGGCGCGCTAGATGTACTAGGGGCCTCCTGAGTGGGCAAGACTCGTGTAGACGAAGGAGGGAATGATGCAGTACCATGCTTACTCCCCTCACTTGAGGAATCATCTTGGGCATCATTGTCACATAAATCACATTTATTTAAATGAATAGGAATTCTGGCTTCCCCACATTCAGAACACAGTCTATCTGGTAGTTCAGACATGTTAAACAGGCATAAACTTGATAACAAAGTACAAAAAACGTTTTAAAATAAAACCGTTACTGTCACTTTAAATTTTAAACTGAACACACTTTATTACTGCAATTGCGAAAAAAACATGAAGGAATTGTTCAAAATTCACCAAATTTTCACCACAGTGTCTTAAAGCCTTAAAAGTATTGCACACCAAATTTGGAAGCTTTAACCCTTAAAATACGGAACCAGAGCCGTTTTGAACTTTAACCCCTTTACAGTCCCTGGTATCTGCTTTGCTGAGACCCAACCAAGCCCCAGGGGAATACGATACCAAATGACGCCTTCAGAAAGACCTTTCTAAGTAACAAGCTCCTCTCACATCTACTGCATGGCCATGCCTCTCAAATACAATTGCGCAACACCGGCGCTGACAAATGATGAGCTCTGCCTATGCTTGTGGGAAAGCCCTCTAAAGATAAGGTGTCTAAAACAGTGCCTGCCGATATTATTATATCAAAATACCCAGATAAAATGATTCCTCAAGGCTAAATATGTGTTAATAATGAATCGATTTAGCCCAGAAAAAGTCTACAGTCTTAATAAGCCCTATTTTGAAGCCCTTATTTACGATCGTAATAAACATGGCTTACCGGATCCCATAGGGAAAATGACAGCTTCCAGCATTACATCGTCTTGTTAGAATGTGTCATACCTCAAGAAGCAAGAGACTGCTCACTGTTCCCCCAACTGAAGTTAATTGCTCTCAACAGTCCTGTGTGGAACAGCCATGGATTTTAGTGACGGTTGCTAAAATCATTTTCCTCATACAAACAGAAATCTTCATCTCTTTTCTGTTTCTGAGTAAATAGTACATACCAGCACTATTTCAAAATAACAAACTCTTGATTGAATAATAAAAAACTACAGTTAAACACTAAAAAACTCTAAGCCATCTCCGTGGAGATGTTGCCTGTACAACGGCAAAGAGAATGACTGGGGTAGGCGGAGCCTAGGAGGGATCATGTGACCAGCTTTGCTGGGCTCTTTGCCATTTCCTGTTGGGGAAGAGAATATCCCACAAGTAAGGATGACGCCGTGGACCGGACACACCTATGTTGGAGAAATAAATACTATTTGCTATAAGAATAATAGTATATTTAGCAGGAGTAGAGATAGCCCCATTAACTTGGGGAATCTTTCCTCAAAACTAACTGCCGGCAAAGAATACAATTTAAAAACCTTAAAGAAGGACTAAAAGAAAATTCTCAGCCTATTCCATTCCCTAGTATCAGGAACTGGAAAAAACCTCTGAAGAAATCACAGATAAATAAGCAGAATTTAAATGTTAGCAAAATCCAAAGAACTAGTTACTTCAATATCCAAAATAATCAACACCTTTTGAACAAAGAACAAATGTACTCTATTAAAAAAATAAAAAAGTAGATTTGTTAGTGTCAATATCTGATGAAGAAAAATTCTGAATGAGAAAAAAACACCATCAGAGAAGGACAATTCATAATGTTGTTGGTCATTTGAAACTTCATCAACTAAAAAAAGAAGTTAAAAAAAAAAAAGACCTAAAAATTTATTAGAAGGCGGGATGTCAGACAAAGCCTTTAAAATAGAATCAGAAAAAAATTCTTATAAATTAGTATATCTTGTACATAAAATGTAAAAAGAATAGCAATAAATAAAGCATAAATACTAATGGATTCTGCATGTAAAAGTTTATCATGATAACTTATTACAAACCATAGCTAAAGATAAACATTCATAACATTTAAAATAAATGAACTTAACTTTGGTAGGACTGATCTCAGTCAAACAGGAATCCCTCAGCATGTTCTGATCCAGGAACAGTGTATGGAAAATCTTGCAATATGTAATAGAAAAAAACAACATATAAAGCAAAATTATCAAATTCCTTAAATGACAGTTTCAGGAATGGGAAAAAATGCAAAACTAACAAGCCTCTAGCAACCAGAAGCAAAAAAAAAAAGTGAGAAAAAGTGGAACAAGTATGATGCCCACATTTTTGGCGCCAAGTACAACGCCCATATTTTTTGGCGCCAAGTATGACGCCACATCCTCTGACGCCGAAAACGACGCCCACATCTTTTGGCGCAAAAAAGTCTGAACACACATGCGTCAAAAAATGACGTAACAACGAACAAACTTCCGGCGTCAACTACGGCGCCGGAAATGACAAAATTTTGCGCCAAAAAAGTTCGCACCAAGAATGACGCAATAAATTGAAGCATTTTCTGCCCCCGCGAGCCTAACAGCCCGCAGGGAAAAAAGTCAATTGAAAATTTTCAAGGTAAGAAAAAAATATTTATTCATATGCATTATCCCAAACATGAAACTGACAGTCTGAATGAAGGAATACTGATTATCCTGAATCATGGCAAATATAAGTTTAAACACATATATTTAGAACTTTACATATAAAGTGCCCAACCATAGCTTAGAGTGTCACAAAAAATAAGACTTACTTACCCCAGGACACTCATCTACATATAGTAGATAGCCAAACCAGTACTGAAACGAGAATCAGTATATAAGAGTATATCGTCGATCTGAAAAGGGAGGTAGGAGAAGAAATCTCTACGACCGATAACAGAGAACCTATGAAATAGATCCCCTAGAGGAAGACCATTGTATTCAAATAGGCAATACTCTCTTCACATCCCTCTGACATTCACTGCACTCTGAGGGGAAAACCGGGCTTCAGCCTGCTGCGAAGCGCATATCAACGTAGAATCTAGCACAAACTTACTTCACCACCTCCATGGGAGGCAAAGTTTGTAAAACTGAATTGTGGGTGTGGTGAGGGGTGTATTTATAGGCATTTTAAGGTTTGGGAAACTTTGCCCCTCCTGGTAGGAATGTATATCCCATACGTCACTAGCTCATGGACTCTTGCTAATTACATGAAAGAAAGAGAACTTTTTTCATCGTTCCCTTTCCACCCATGCGACCTCAGAAATGCCAGAACAATGTCCGTGTGAGACCTGGCAACTTGAAAAGTCGACGCCTGTATCAGAATGTCGTCTGAGTAAGGGGCTACTGCTATAGCGCGCGGCCTTAGGACCGCTAGAAGCGACCCTAGAACCTTTGTAAAGATTCTTGGTGCCATGGCCAACCCGAAGGGAAGAGCCACAAACTGGTAGTGCCTGTATTGACCCTCCTGGATCATAGGAAGGATGGTTCGAATAGTCTCCATCTTGAAGGATGGGACTCTGAGAAATTTAAGATCTTGAGATCTAAGATTGGTCTGAATGTTCCCTCTTACTTGGGAACAACAAACAGATTTGAATAAAAGCCCTGTCCCGGTTCCTCCTGCGGAACTGGGTGGATCACTCCCATAACTAGGAGGTCTTGAACACAATGTAAGAATGCTTCTCTCTTTATCTGGTTTGCAGATAAAAGTGAGAGATGAAATCTCCCTTTTGGGGGAGAGGTTTTGAATTCCAGAAAATAACCCTTGGACACAATTTCCAATGCCCAGGGATCCTGGACATCTCTTGCCCAAGCCTGGGCGAAGAGAGAGAGTCTGCCCCCTACTAGATCCGTTTCCGGATCGGGGGCTGCTCCTTCATGCTGTCTTAGAGGCAGCAGCAGGCTTCTTGGCCTGTTTCCCCTTGTTCCAAGCCTGGTTAGGTCTCCAGACCGGCTTAGACTGGGCAAAAGTTCCCTCTTGTTTTGTGTTAGAGGAAGTTGAAGCTGCGCCACTCTTGAAGTTTCGAAAGGGCCGAAAACTAGACTGTTTGGTCCTTAATTTGTTGGACCTGTCTTGAGGAAGGCGTGACCTTTTCCTCCAGTGATGTCAGAAATGATCTCCTTCAGTCCAGGCCAGAATAGGATCTGTCCTTTGAAGGGAATGTTGAGAAGTTTAGACTTTGAAGTCACGTCAGCTGACCAGGATTTAAGCCATAGCGCCCTACGCGCCTGAATAGCAAAACCTGAATTTTTAGCCGTTAGCTTGGTTAAATGAACAACGGCATCAGAAACAAATTTATTGGCTAGCTTAAGGGCCCTAAGATTGTCAATAATATCTTCCAACGGGGTTTCAACCTGTAGAGCCTCCTCTAGGGACTCAAACCAGAAAGCCGCGGCAGCAGTGACTGGGGCAATGCATGCAAGAGGCTGGAGAATAAAACCTTGTTGAATAAAAATTTTCTTAAGGTAACCCTCTAATTTTTTATCCACTGGATCTAGAAAAGCACAACTGTCCTCGACAGGGATAGTGGTACGCTTAGCTAGAATAGAAACTGCTCCCTCCACCTTAGGGACCGTCTGCCATAAGTCCAGTGTAGCGGCGTCAATAGGAAACATCTTTTTAAAAACATGAGGGGGAGAGAATGGTACACCTGGTCTATCCCATTCCTTAGTAATAATTTCAGAAAACCTTTTAGGGATTGGAAAAACATCCAATCTACATAATTTCTCTGGGACTACAATAGTGTCACAGTCGTCCAGAGTTGCTAAAACCTCCCTGAGCAATACGCGGAGGTGTTCAAGCTTAAATTTAAATGTAGACATATCAGAATCAGATTGAAGTATCTTCCCTGAATCAGAAAAAACACAATTTATGCTTACCTGATAAATGTATTTCTCTTGTGGTGTATCCAGTCCACGGATCATCCATTACTTGTGGGATATTCTCATTCCCAACAAGAAGTTGCAAGAGGACACCCACAGCAGAGCTGTTATATAGCTCCTCCCCTAACTGCCATATCCAGTCATTCGACCGAAAACACGCAGAGAAAGGAGAAACCATAGGGTGCAGTGGTGACTGTAGTTTAAATGAAAAAAATTACCTGCCTTAAAATGACAGGGCGGGCCGTGGACTGGATACACCACAAGAGAAATAAATTTATCAGGTAAGCATAAATTTTGTTTTCTCTTGTAAGGTGTATCCAGTCCACGGATCATCCATTACTTGTGGGATACCAATACCAAAGCTAAAGTACACGGATGAAGGGAGGGACAAGGCAGGTACTTAAACGGAAGGTACCACTGCCTGTAAAAACTTTCTCCCAAAAATAGCCTCCGAAGAAGCAAAAGTATCAAATTTGTAGAATTTTGAAAAAGTATGAAGCAAAGACCAAGTCGCCGCCTTGCAAATCTGTTCAACAGAAGCCTCATTTTTAAAGGCCCAAGTGGAAGCCACAGCTCTAGTAGAATGAGCTGTAATCCTTTCAGGAGGCTGCTGGCCAGCAGTTTCATAGGCTAAGCGGATTATGCTTCTTAGCCAAAAAGAAAGAGGTTGCCGAAGCCTTTTGACCTCTCCTCTGTCCAGAGTAGACAACAAACAAAGCAGATGTTTGACGAAAATCTTTAGTAGCTTGTAAGTAAAACTTTAAAGCATGAACCACATCAAGATTGTGTAATAGACGTTTCTTCTTTGAAGAAGGATTAGGACACAAGGATGGAACAACAATCTCTTGATTGATATTCTTGTTAGATACCACCTTAGGTAAAAACCCAGGTTTGGTACACAGGACTACCTTATCCATATGGAAGATCAGATAAGGAGAATCACATTGTAAAGCAGATAACTCTGAGACTCTACGAGCCGAGGAAATAGCTACCAAAAAAAGAACTTTCCAAGATAAAAGTTTGATATCTATGGAATGAAGAGGTTCAAACGGAACTCCTTGAAGAACCTTAAGAACAAAATTTAAGCTCCATGGGGGAGCAACAGGTTTAAACACAGGCTTGATTCTAACCAAAGCCTGACAAATTGCCTGAACGTCTGGAACATCTGCCAGACGCTTGTGCAAAAGAATAGACAGAGCAGAAACCTGTCCTTTTAAGGAACTAGCTGACAATCCTTTTTCCAAACCATCTTGGAGAAAAGATAATATCCTGGGAATCCTGACCCAACTCCATGAGTAACCCTTGGATTCACACCAATAAAGATATTTACGCCATATTTTATGGTAAATTTTCCTGGTGACAGGCTTTCGTGCCTGTATTAAGGTATCAATGACTGACTCGGAGAAGCCACGCTTTGATAAAATCAAGCGTTCAATCTACAGGCAGTCAGTCTCAGAGAAATTAGATTTGGATGATTGAAAGGACCCTGAAGTAGAAGGTCCTGTCTCAGAGGCAGAGTCCATGGTGGAAAGGATGACATGTCCACCAGATCTGCATACCAGGTCCTGCGTGGCCACGCAGGCGCTATCAAAATCACAGATGCTCTCTCCTGCTTGACCTTGGCAATTAGTCGAGGGAGCAGAGGAAACGGTGGAAACACATAAGCCAGGTTGAAAGACCAGGGCGCTGCTAGAGCATCTATCAGCGTCGCCTTGGGATCCCTGGACCTGGCCAAGGAAGCTTGGCGTTCTGACGAGACGCCATGAGATCCAGTTCTGGTTTGCCCCAACGATGAATCAATTGTGCAAACTTTTCATCCGGGAGAGTTCCCACTCTCCCGGATGAAAAGTCTGACGACTTAGAAAATCCGCCTCCCAGTTCTCTACACCTGGGATATGGATAGCTGATAGGTGGCAAGAGTGAGTCTCTGCCCAGCGAATTATCTTTGAGACTTCTAACATCGCTAGGAAACTTCTTGTTCCCCCCTTGATGGTTGATGTAAGCCACAGTCGTGATGTTGTCCGACTGAAATCTGATGTACCTCAGAGTTGCTAACTGAGGCCAAGCCTGAAGAGCATTGAATATCGCTCTCAGTTCCAGAATATTTATTGGAAGGAGTGTCTCCTCCTGAGTCCACGATCCCTGAGCCTTCAGGGAGTTCCAGACTGCACCCCAACCTAGAAGGCTGGCATCTGTTGTTACAATTGTCCAATCTGGCCTGCGAAAGGTCATACCTTTGGACAGATGGACCCGAGATAGCCACCAGAGAAGAGAATCCCTGGTCTCTTGATCCAGATTTAGTAGAGGGGACAAATCTGTGTAATCCCCGTTCCACTGACTGAGCATGCATAGTTGCAGCGTGCAAACGGCACTATGTCCATTGCCGCTACCATTAAGCCGATTACTTCCATGCACTGAGCCATCTAAGGGCGCGGAATGGAATGAAGAATACGGCAGGAATCTAGAAGCTTTGATAACCTGGACTCCGTCAGGTAAATTTTCATTTCTACAGAATCTATCAGAGTCCCTAGGAAGGAAACTTGTGAGTGGGGATTGAGAACTCTTTCCCTCGTTAACTTTCCACACCCATGCGATCTCAGAAATGCCAGTACTACGTCCGTATGAGACTTGGCAATTTGGAAGTTTGACGCCTGTATCAGGATGTCGTCTAAATAAGGGGCCACTGCTATGCCCCGCGGCCTTAGGACCGCCAGAAGCGACCCCAGAACCTTCGTAAAGATTCTTGGGGCTGTAGCTAATCCAAAGGGAAGAGCTACAAACTGGTAATGCCTGTCTAAAAAGGCAAACCTGAGAAACCGATGATGATCTTTGTGTATCGGAATGTGAAGATAAGCATCCTTTAAATCCACTGTAGTCATATATTGACCCTCCTGGATCATCGGTAGGATGGTACGAATAGTTTCCATCTTGAATGATGGAACTCTGAGGAATTTGTTTAAGATCTTTAGATCCAAAATTGGTCTGAAGGTTCCCTCTTTTTTGGGAAACACAAACAGAATTGAGTAAAAACCCTGTCCCTGTTCCTCCTTTGGAACTGGATGGATCACTCCCATAACTAGGAGGTCTCGTACACAGTGTAAGAATGCCTCTCTCTTTATCTGGTTTGCAGATAATTGTGAAAGGTGAAATCTCCCTTTTGGGGGGGAAGCTTTGAAGTCCAGAAGATATCCCTGGGATATAATTTCCAACGCCCAGGGATCCTGGACATCTCTTGCCCATGCCTGGGCGAAGAGTGAAAGTCTGCCCCCTACTAGATCCGTTACCGGATAGGGGGCTGTTCCTTCATGCTGTCGTAGAGGCAGCAGCAGGCTTTTTGGCCTGCTTACCTTTGTTCCAGGTCTGGTTTGGTCTCCAGACCGTCTTGGACTGAGCAAAAGTTCCCTCTTGTTTTGCATTAGAGGAAGTTGATGCCGCACCTGCCTTGAAGTTTCGAAAGGCACGAAAATTAGACTGTTTGGCCCTTGATTTGGACCTGTCCTGAGGAAGGGCATGACCTTTTCCTCCAGTGATATCAGCAATAATCTCCTTCAAACCAAGCCCGACATGTTTGTACAGACTAGCAATGAGACTAGCAAGCTTGGAAAACACTTTAAATCAAGTTAACAAGCAAATATAAAAAACGGTACTGTGCCTTTAAGAGAAAAATTTTTTGTCAAAATTTGAAAAACAGTGAAAAAAGGCAGTAAATTAAACGAAATTTTTACAGTGTATGTAATAAGCTAACAGAGCATTGCACCCACTTGCAAATGGATGATTAACCCCTTAGTTCAAAAAACGGATCAAAAAAACGATAGACTTTTTTTAACAGTCACAACAAACTGCCACAGCTCTGCTGTGGCCCTACCTTCCCCAATAAACGACTTTGGAAAGCCTTTGAGCCCTTTAGAGATGTCCTATAGCATTCAGGGGACTTCTGAGGGAAGCTGGATGTCTCAGTCTGTAATTTTAACTGCGCAAAAAAGCGCTAAAATAGGCCCCTCCCACTCATACAACAGTGGAAAGCCTCAGGAAACAGTTTCTAGGCAAAATTTAAGCCAGCCATGTGGAAAAAAACTAGGTCCCAATAAAGTTTTATCACCAAAGCATATAGAAAAACGATTAAACATGCCAGCAAACGTTTTATATTGCAATTTTATAAGGGTATTACCCCTGAGAGTAAGCATGATACCAGTCGCTATTAAATCACTGTATTCAGGCTTAACTTACATTAATCCGGTATCGGCAGCATTTTCTAGCATTTTCCATTTCTAGAAAAAATTGTAACTGCACATACCTCATAGCAGAGTAACCTGCACGCCATTCTCCCGCTGAAGTTACCTCTCTCCTCAGACATATGTGAGAACAGCAATGGATCTTAGTTACAACCTGCTAAGATCATAGAAAACTCAGGCAGATTCTTCTTCTATTTACTGTGTGGGATAAAATAGTACAACTCCGGTACCATTTAAAATAACAAGCCTTTGATTGAAGATAAAAAACTAACTATATTTCACCAATCTCTCTTACTACCTCCATGCGTGTTGAGAGTTGCAAGAGAATGACTGGATATGGCAGTTAGGGGAGGAGCTATATAACAGCTCTGTTGTGGGTGTCCTCTTACAACTTCCTGTTGGGAATGAGAATATCCCACAAGTAATGGATGATCCGTGGACTGGAAACACCTTACAAGAGAAATCACCCACAGATTGAAGCTCCCCTGCTTCAGCTTCATTATATTGTGAGGGTGTATCAGAGATAGCTATTAAAGCGTCAGAGAGCTCTGTATTTATTCTAGTCCCAGAGCTGTCTCGCTTTCCTTGCAATCCTGGTAGTTTAGATAATACCTCTGTAAGGGTATGATTCATAACTGCCGCCATGTCCTGCAAGGTATACGCAATGGGCGCGCTAGATGTACTTGGCGTCCCCTGAGCGGGATTTATAGGATCTGACACGTGGGGAGAGTTAGACGGCATAACTTCCTCCTTGTCAATTTCTTCTGGTGATAAATTTTTTAAAGCCAGAATATGGTCTTTGTAATCTATAGTAAAATCAGTGCATTTGGTACACATTCTAAGAGGGGGTTCCACAATGGCTTCTAAACATAATGAACAATGAGTTTCCTCTATGTCAGACATGTTTAAACAGACTAGTAATGAGACCAGCAAGCTTGGAAAACACTTTAATAACTGAACAAGCAAAAAATAAAAACGGTACTGTGCCTTTAAGAGAAAAAAACAATCACAGAAACTGCTAAAACAGTGAAAAAAGTAGTAAATCTTACAAAATTTTTACAGTGTGTATAATAGGCTGAAAAAGCATTGCACCCACTTGCAAATGGATGATTAACCCCTTAGTTTCAAAACCGGATCAAAAAAACGATAAACGTTTTTAAACAGTCACAACAAACTGCCATATCTCTACTGTGGCCCTACCTGCCCATACGAATTTGGAAGGCACAAAAACCCCTTAGAGAGGTCCTATATGTTACCAATGGAAAATAGGCCCCTCCCAACCTGTACTCGCAGTGAGAGGGCCTTAAAAAACTATCCCTAGGCAAAATCTAGTCAGCCATGTGGAAAAACATAATTTTTGCTTACCTGATAAATTTATTTCTCTTGTAGTGTATCCAGTCCACGGATCATCCATTACTTATGGGATATTCTCCTTCCCAACAGGAAGTTGCAAGAGGATCACCCACAGCAGAGCTGCTATATAGCTCCTCCCCTCACTGCCATATCCAGTCATTCGACCGAAACAAGACGAGAAAGGAGAAACCATAGGGTGCAGTGGTGACTGTAGTTTAATTAAAATTTAGACCTGCCTTAAAAGGACAGGGCAGGCCGTGGACTGGATACACTACAAGAGAAATAAATTTATCAGGTAAGTGTATCCAGTCCATGGATCATCCATTACTTATGGGATACCAATACCAAAGCTAAAGTACACGGATGATGGGAGGGACAAGGCAGGATTAAACGGAAGGAACCACTGCCTGAAGAACCTTTCTCCCAAAAACAGCCTCCGAAGAAGCAAAAGTATCAAATTTGTAAAATTTTGAAAAAGTGTTAAGCGAAGACCAAGTTGCAGCCTTGCAAATCTGTTCAACAGAGGCCTCATTTTTAAAGGCCCAGGTGGAAGCCACAGCTCTAGTAGACTGAGCTGTAATCCTTTCAGGGGGCTGCTGTCCAGCAGTCTCATAGGCTAAGCGAATTATGCTCCGAAGCCAAAAGGAAAGAGAGGTTGCCGAAGCTTTTTGACCTCTCCTCTGTCCAGAGTAAACGACAAACAGGGAAGATGTTTGGCGAAAATCTTTAGTAGCTTGTAAGTAAAACTTCAAGGCACGGACTACGTCCAGATTATGTAAGAGACGTTCCTTCTTTGAAGAAGGATTAGGACACAATGATGGAACAACAATCTCTTGATTGATATTCTTGTTAGAAACCACCTTAGGTAAAAACCCAGGTTTGGTACGCAGAACTACCTTATCTGCATGAAAAATCAGATAAGGAGAATCACATTGTAAGGCAGATAGCTCAGAGACTCTTCGAGCCGAGGAAATAGCCATCAAAAACAGAACTTTACCAAGATAAAAGTTTAATATCAATGGAATGAAAGGGTTCAAACGGAACTCCTTGAAGAACTTTAAGAACCAAGTTTAAGCTCCATGGGGGAGCAACAGTTTTAAACACAGGCTTAATTCTAACCAAAGCCTGACAAAATGCCTGGACGTCTGGAACCTCTGCCAGACGCTTGTGCAAAAGAATAGACAGAGCAGAAATCTGTCCCTTTAAGAAACTAGCTGATAATCCTTTGTCCAAACCCTCTTGGAGAAAGGACAATATCCTAGGAATCCTAGCCTTACTCCATGAGTAATTCTTGGATTCACACCAATAAAGATATTTACGCCATATCTTATGGTAGATTTTCCTGGTGACAGGCTTTCGTGCCTGTATTAAGGTATCAATGACTGACTCGGAGAAGCTACGCCTTGATAGAATCAAGCGTTCAATCTCCATGCAGTCAGTCTCAGAGAAATTAGATTTGGATGATTGAAAGGACCTTGTATTAGAAGGTCCTGCCTCAGAGGCAGAGTCCATGGTGGAAAAGATGACATGTCCACTAGGTCTGCATACCAGGTCCTGCGTGGCCACGCAGGCGCTATCCGAATCACCGATGCTCTGTCCTGCTTGATTTTGGCAATCAGTCGAGGGAGCAGAGGAAACGGTGGAAACACATAAGCCAGGTTGAAGAACCAAGGAGCTGCTAGAGCATCTATCAGCGTCGCTCCCGGGTCCCTGGACCTGGATCCGTAACAAGGAAGCTTGGCGTTCTGGCGAGACACCATAAGATCCAGTTCTGGTTTGCCCCAACGATGGATCAGTTGAGCAAACACCTCCGGATGGAGAGTCTGACAACTTAGAAAATCCGCCTCCCAGTTCTCTACGCCTGGGATGTGGATTGCTGACAGATAGCAAGAGTGAGACTCTGCCCAGCGAATTATCTTTGAGACTTCTAACATCGCTAGGGAACTCCTGGTTCCCCCTTGATGGTTGATGTAAGCCACAGTCGTGATGTTGTCCGACTGAAATCTGATGAACCTCAGGGTTGCTAACTGAGGCCAAGCTAGAAGAGCATTGAATATTGCTCTTAACTCCAGAATATTTATTGGGAGGAGTTTCTCCTCCTGAGTCCACGATCCCTTAGCCTTCAGGGAGTTCCAGACTGCGACCCAACCTAGAAGGCTGGCATCTGTTGTTACAATCGTCCAATCTGGCCTGCGAAAGGTCATACCCTTGGACAGATGGACCCGAGATAGCCACCCGAGAAGAGAATCTCAGGTCTCTTGATCCAGATTTAGTAGAGGGGACAAATTTGAGTAATCCCCATTCCACTGACTTAGCATGCATAATTGCAGCGGTCTGAGATGCAGGCGCGCAAATGGCACTATGTCCATTGCCGCTACCATTAAGCCGATTACTTCCATGCACTGAGCCACTGACGGACGTGGAATGGAATGAAGGACACGGCAAGCATTTAGAAGTTTTGATAACCTGGACTCCGTCAGGTAAATTTTCATCTCTACAGAATCTATAAGAGTCCCTAGGAAGGTGACTCTTGTGAGTGGGGATAGAGAACTCTTTTCCACGTTCACTTTCCACCCATGCAACCTCAGAAATGCAAGAACTATCTCTGTATGAGACTTGGCAATTTGAAAGCTTGACGCCTGTATCAGGATGTCGTCTAGATACGGAGTCACCGCTATGCCTCGCGGTCTTAGAACCACCAGAAGTGAGCCGAGAACCTTTGTAAAGATTCTCGGGGCTGTGGCCAACCCGAAGGGAAGAGCTACAAATTGGTAATGCCTGTCTAGAAAGGCAAACCTTAGGAACCGATGATGATGATGATCTTTGTGAATCAGTATGTGAAGGTAGGCATCCTTTAAGTCCACTGTGGTCATGTACTGACCCTCTTGGATCATGGGTAGGATGGTCCGAATAGTTTCCATTTTGAATGATGGAACTCTGAGGAATTTGTTTAAGATCTTTAGATCCAAGATTGGTCTGAAGGTTCCCTCTTTCTTGGGAACCACAAACAGATTTGAATAAAACCCCTGTCCCTGTTCCGTCCGCGGAACTGGATGGATCACTCCCATTACTAGGAGGTCTTGCACACAGCTTAGGAATGCCTCTTTCTTTATCTGGTTTGCTGATAACCTTGAAAGATGAAATCTCCCTTGTGGAGGAGAAGCTTTGAAGTCCAGAAGATATCCCTGAGATATGATCTCCAACGCCCAGGGATCCTGAACATCTCTTGCCCACGCCTGGGCGAAGAGAGAAAGTCTGCCCCCCACTAGATCCGTTTCCGGATAGGGGGCCGTTCCTTCATGCTGTCTTGGGGGCAGCAGCAGGCTTTCTGGCCTGCTTGCCCTTGTTCCAGGACTGGTTAGGTTTCCAGGCCTGTCTGGAATGAGCAACAGTTCCCTCTTGTTTTGAAGCGGAGGAAGTTGATGCTGCTCCTGCCTTGAAATTTCGAAAGGCACGAAAATTAGACTGTTTGGCCTTTGATTTGGCCCTGTCCTGAGGAAGGGTATGACCCTTGCCTCCAGTAATGTCAGCAATAATTTCCTTCAAGCCAGGCCCGAATAAGGTCTGCCCCTTGAAAGGAATGTTGAGTAACTTAGACTTTGAAGTCACGTCAGCTGACCAGGATTTAAGCCATAGCGCCCTACGCGCCTGGATGGCGAATCCGGAATTCTTAGCCGTTAGTTTAGTCAAATGAACAATGGCATCAGAAACAAATGAGTTAGCTAGCTTAAGCGTTCTAAGCTTGTCAATAATTTCCTCCAATGGAGCTGTATGGATGGCCTCTTCCAGGGCCTCAAACCAGAATGCCGCCGCAGCAGTGACAGGCGCAATGCATGCAAGGGGCTGCAAAATAAAACCTTGTTGAATAAACATTTTCTTAAGGTAACCCTCCAATTTTTTATCCATTGGATCTGAAAAAGCACAACTGTCCTCAACCGGGATAGTGGTACGCTTTGCTAAAGTAGAAATTGCTCCCTCCACCTTAGGGACCGTCTGCCATAAGTGGTGGTAGTAGTAGTGTAGTGGCATCTATTGGAAACATTTTTCTAAATATAGGAGGTGGGGAAAAGGGCACACCGGGTCTATCCCACTCCTTGCTAATAATTTCTGTAAGCCTTTTAGGTATAGGAAAAAAGTCAGTACACACCGGCACCGCATAGTATCTATCCAGCCTTCATAATTTCTCTGGAATTGCAACTGTGTTACAGTCATTCAGAGCAGCTAATACCTCCCCAAGCAATACACGGAGGTTCTCAAGCTTAAATTTAAAATTAGAAATCTCTGAATCAGGTTTTCCCGAGTCAGAGATGTCACCCACAGAATGAAGCTCTCCGTCCTCATGTTCTGCATACTGTGACGCAGTATCAGACATGGCTCTTACAGCATTTGCGCGCTCTGTATCTCTCCTAACCCCAGAGCTATCGCGCTTGCCTCTTAATTCAGGCAATCTAGATAATACCTCTGACAGGGTATTATTCATGATTGCAGCCATGTCCTGCAAGGTAATCGCTATGGGCGTCCCTGATGTAATTGGCGCCATATTAGCGTGCGTCCCCTGAGCGGGAGGCGAAGGGTCTGACAAGTGGGGAGAGTTAGTCGGCATAACTTCCCCCTCGACAGAACCCTCTGGTGATAATTATTTTATAGATAAAGACTGATCTTTACTGTTTAAGGTGAAATCAATACATTTAGTACACATTCTCCTATGGGGCTCCACCATGGCTTTCAAACATAATGAACAAGTAGGTTCCTCAGTATCAGACATGTTTAAACAGACTAGCAATGAGACTAGCAAGCTTGGAAAACACTTAAAACAAGTTTACAAGCAATATAAAAAACGTTACTGCGCCTTTAAGAAACACAAATTTTGTCCAAATTTGAAATAACAGTTAAAAAAGGCAGTTACAGTAACGAAATTTTTACAGTGTATGTAACAAGTTAGCAGAGCATTGCACCCACTTGCAAATGGATGATTAACCCCTTAATACCAAAAACGGAATAACAAATGACAAAAACGTTTATTAAACAGTCACAACAACTGCCACAGCTCTACTGTGGCTTTTTACCTCCCTCAATACGACTTTTGAAGCCTTTTGAGCCCTTCAGAGAAGTCCTGGAACATGCAGGAAGAAGCTGGATGTCTGTGTCTGTAATTTTTTCTGCGCAAAAAAGCTCTAAAATAGGCCCCTCCCACTCATATTACAACAGTGGAAAGCCTCCAGGAACTGTTTCTAGGCAAAATTCAAGCCAGCCATGTGGAAGAAACTAGGCCCCAATAAGTTTTATCACCAAACATATATAAAAAACGATTAAACATGCCAGCAAACGTTTTAAAATACACTTTTATAGGAGTATGTATCTCTATTAATAAGCCTGATGCCAGTTGCTATCATTGCATTTAAAGCTTTACTTACATTACTTCGGTATCAGCTGCATTTTCTAGCAAATTCCATCCCTAGAAAAATATTTTAACTGCACATACCTTATTGCAGGAAAACCTGCACGCTATTCCCCCTCTGAAGTTACCTCACTCCTCAGAATATGTGAGAACAGCAAAGGATCTTAGTTACTTCTGCTAAGATCATAGAAAACGCAGGCAGATTCTTCTTCCAAATACTGCCTGAGATAAACAGTACACTCCGGTACCATTTAAAAATAAACTTTTGATTGAAGAAATAAACTCAGTATAAAACACCACAGTCCTCTTACGACCTCCATCTTAGTTGAGAGTTGCAAGAGAATGACTGGGTATGGCAGTGAGGGGAGGAGCTATATAGCAGCTCTGCTGTGGGTGATCCTCTTGCAACTTCCTGTTGGGAAGGAGAATATCCCATAAGTAATGGATGATCCGTGGACTGGATACACTTAACAAGAGAAAACTGGGCCCCAGAATAAAGTTTTATCACCAATATGAAATAAACGTTTATACACCTCAAGCAAACGTTATATCTATTCAGTAATGTGAGTAAATAATAAAAATATTACCCTTTACAGCAAGCATGATACCAGTCGTTATTAAATCACTGTAATCAGGCTTACCTTAAATAAATCCGGTATTGTCAGCATTTTCTAGCTTATCATTTCTCTAGAAAAATTTAAAACTGCACATACCTCAGAGCAGGAGACCCTGCACGCTATTCCCCCAGCTTAAGTTACCCATCTCTTCAGTTATGTGTGAGAACAGCAATGGATCTTGGTTACAACCTGCTAAGATCATCAAAGACCACAGGCAGACTCTTCTTCAACTTTCTGCCTGAGGCTAAAATAGTACAACTCCGGTACCATTTGAAAATAAACTTTTGATTGAAGATAAACTACATTAATGCACCACATCTCTCTAGCTGCTTCCCTTGTCGAGAGCTGCAAAAGAATGACTGGGAGGTGACAGTTAGGGGAGGAGCTATATAGACAGCTCTGCTGTGGGTGATCCTCTTGCAGCTTCCTGTTAGGAAGGAGAATATCCCACAAGTAATGGATGAATCCGCGGACTGGATACACCTTACAAGAGAAAACATTTATGCAATATTAATTTTTAATAAAGTGTTAAAGGGACAGTCAAGTCCAAAAAAACTTTCATTTTTCAAGTAGGGCATGTAATTTTAAACAACTTTCCAATTTACTTTTATCAACAATTTTGCTTTGTTCTCTTGGTATTCTAGCTGAAAGCAAACCTAGAAAGGCACATATGATCATTTCTAAGCCCTTGAAAGCCGCCTCTATTTTATTTACTTTTCACAGCAGGGGAGAGCAAGCTCATGTAGGCCATATAGACAGCATTGTGATCACGCCCGTGGCTAGTGGCAGACACTGCACTAATTGGCAAAAATGCAAGTTAATAGATAATAACTAAAAGTCATGTGATTAGAGGCGGTCAGAAGATGCTTAGATACAAGTTAGTCACAGAAGTAAAAAGTGTATTAATATAACAGTGTTGGTTTTGCAAAACTGGGGAATAGGTAATAAAGGGATTAGCTATCTTTTTAAACAACAACAATTCTGGTGTTGACTGTCCCTTTAAAGTAGATATAGATATATATTGTACCAAAACACCATCAGATATATAGAATTTTTTATTTCTGAATAAACAGAACATTATTCTGCTATGTTTTTTTCACACTTTTTTCTCCATTGACTTTTATGGCCAAATACGTTAACGCACACGCGATATTCTAAGTTCGGCTTTTTGCGCTTGTTTGGATAGCGTGGGGGCGAAAAGTTTACTTTCAACACATAATATGAGTGCAACCAGGCGAGCACATAAAGCTTACTTCTAGCACAATTAACACTTGAGCGGGAGCGTTAATTAGCAATCGCCAAAAAAAACAAAAAACTAGCATAACTGGGTTCATAACTAAGTTTTTTAATGCCTTGCACCACTAAAATGTTTTACTGATTTTTAGGTTAAACAAATTTTCAGCATGTTATTTAACATTAAAAAAACAAAACAAAATTGATGCATACCTGATAAATTTATTTCCGGATATGGTGAGTCCACGGCTTGAGTAATTACTGTTGGGAATATCACTCCTGGCCAGCAGGAGGAGGCAAAGAGCACCACAATCAAATTGCTGTATCACTTCCTTACCCACAACCCCCAGTTATTCGACCGAAGGGAAATGGAGAAAAAGGAGTAACACAAGGTGTAGAGGTGGCTGAGGTTATAGTCAAAAGAACAACTGTCTTAAAATAAAGGGTGGGGCCGTGGACTCACCATATCCGAAAATAAATAAATTTATCAGGTAAGCATAAATTTTGTTTTTCTTTCCTAAGATATGGTGAGTCCACGGCTTGAGTAATTACTGTTGGGAACCAATACCCAAGCTAGAGGACACGGATAAATAGGGAGGGACAAGACAGGCAGTTCTAAACAGAAGGCACCACCGCTTGAAGATCCTTTCTCCCAAAAGAGGCCTCAGCCAAGGCAAAAGTATCAGATATGGAAAATTTGGAAAAAGAATGTAGAGAAGACCAAGTTGCAGCCTTGCAAATTTGTTCAACAGAAGCTTCATTTTTGAAAGCCCAAGAGGAGGAAACAGCTCTTGTGGAATGAGCCGAAATTCTCTCAGGAGGCTGCTGTCCAGCAGTCTCATAAGCCATTGCTGTCCAGCAGTCTCATAAGCCAAACGAATTATACTTTGTAACCAAAAATAAAGAGTAGTAGCAGTAGCTTTCTGACCTTTACGTTTCCCAGAGAAACAGACAAAAAGGGCAGGGGACTGGCGAAAATCCTTAGTCACCTGTAAGTAGAATTTAAAAGCACGTACAACATCCAAATTGTTTGTGTAACAAACGTTCTTTAGAAGAAGGATTAGGACACAGAAAGGGAAAAATAATTTCCTTATTTATATTTCTATTAGAAACAACATTAAGAAGGAAACCTCACTTAGTACGAAGAACCACTTATCGGCATGAAAAATAAGATTAGGGAAATCACACTGCAGAGCCGAGAGTTCCGAGACTCTTCAAGCAGAAGAGATAACCAGAAACAAAACCTTCCAAGATAACAACTTAATGTCTATGGAATGCAACGGCTCAAACTGAGCCAGCTGTAAAACTTTAACAACAAAGGTTAAGGCTCCAAGCAACAGACTCAAAGATTTTGACCAAGGCCTGACAAAAAGATTGCACATCTGGCACATCTGCCAAACGTTTTTATTTAGTAAAACAGATAAAGCAGAAATCTGACCCTTCAGAGTACTGACTGACAATCCCCTCTCCAGGCCTTCCTAAAGAAAAGATAAAATTCTAGTAATTCTAATTCTACTCCAAGAGTACCCCTTGAATTCACACCAATAAAGATATTTACGCCATATCTTATGGTAAATCTTTCTAGTAACAGGCTTGTGAGCCTGAATCATGGTCTCAATGACTGACTTAGAAAAACCACGCTTAGACAGAATTAAGAGTTCAATCTCCAAGCAGTCAACTTCAGAGAAAACTAAATTTATGCTTACCTGATAAATTTATTTCTCTTGTGGTGTATCCAGTCCACGGATTCATCCATTACTTGTGGGATATTCTCCTTCGCCAACAGGAAGCTGCAAGAGGATCACCCACAGAGCTGTGTATATAGCTCCTCCCCTAACTGCCACCTCCCAGTCATTCGACCGAAGACAAGCAAGAGAAAGGAGAAACTATAGGGTGCAGTGGCGACTGTAGTTTAAAAATAAAAAAAACACCTTAAAATGAAAGGGCAGGCCGTGGACTGGATACACCACAAGAGAAATAAATTTATCAGGTAAGCATAAATTTTGTTTTCTCTTGTAAGGTGTATCCAGTCCACGGATTTATCCATTACTTGTGGGATACCAATATCAAAGCTATAGGCACCACTGCCTGTAAGACCTTTCTCCCAAAAATAGCCTCCAAAGAAGCAAAAGTATCAAATTTGTAGAAAAAGTATGAAGCGAAGACCAAGTCACTGCTTTACAAATCTGTTCAACAGAAGCCTCATTTTTAAAGGCCCATGTGGAAGCCACTGCTCTAGTGGAATGAGCTGTAATTCTTACAGGAGGCTGCTGGCCAGCAGTCTCATAAGCTAAGCGGATTATACTTCTTAACCAAAAGGAAAGAGAAGTTGCCGAAGCCTTTTGGCCTTTCCTCTGTCCAGAGTAGACAACAAACAATGCAGATGTTTGACGAAAATCTTTAGTAGCTTGTAAATAAAACTTTAAAGCACGAACCATGTCAAGATTGTGTAATAGACGTTCCTTTTTTGAAGAAGGATTAGGACACAGTGACGGAACAACAATCTCCTGATTGATATTCTTATTAGATACCACCTTAGGAAGAAACCCAGGTTTGGTACGCAACACTACCTTATCTGCATGGAAGATCAGATAAGGGGAATCACACTGCAAGGCAGATAACTCTGAAACTCTTCGAGCCGAAGAGATAGCTACCAAGAACAGAACTTTCCAAGATAAAAGCTTGATGGAATGCAGAGGTTCAAACGGAACCCCTTGAAGAACTTTAAGAACTAAATTTAAACTCCATGGCAGAGCAACAGGTTTAAACACAGGCTTGATTCTAACTAAAGCCTGACAAAATGCCTGAACGTCTGGAACATCCGCCAGACGCTTGTGCAAAAGGACAGAGCAGAAATCTGTCCCTTTAAGGAACTAGCTGACAATCCCTTCTCCAATCCTTCTTGGAGAAAAGACAATATCCTGGGAATCCTGACTTTACTCCATGAGTAACCCTTGGATTCACACCAATGAAGATATTTACACCATATCTTATGATAGATTTTCCTGGTGATAGGCTTTCGAGCCTGAATTAAGGTATCAATGACCGACTCGGAAAAACCACGTTTTGACAAAATCAAGTGTTCAATCTCCAAGCAGTCAGACGCATAGAAATTAGATTTGGATGTTTGAAGGGACCTTGGAGTAGAAGGTCCTGCCTCAGCGGCAGAGTCCAAGGTGGAAAGGATGACATGTCCACCAGATCTGCGTACCAAGTCCTGCGTGGCCACGCAGGCGCTATCAAAATCACTGAAGCTCTCTCCTGCTTGATCTTGGCAATCAGCCGAGGGAGCAGAGGAAACGGTGGAAACACATAAGCCAGGCTGAAGGACCAGGGCGCTGCTAGAGCATCTACCAGCGCTGCCTGGGGATCCCTTGACCTGGACCCGTAACAAGGAAGTTTGGCGTTCTGACGAGACGCCATGAGATCCAGTTCTGGTTTGCCCCATATTTGAATCAGCTGGGCAAATACCTCCGGATGGAGCTCCCACTCCCCCGGATGAAAAGTCTGCCGACTTAGAAAGTCCGCCTCCCAGTTCTCTACTCCTGGGATATGGATAGCTGAGAGATGGCAAGAGTGAACCTCTGCCCATAGAATTATCTTTGAAACCTCCAACATTGCCAGGGGGCTCCTTGTTCCCCCCTGATGGCTGATACAGGCTACAGTCGTGATATTGTCCGACTGAAATCTGATTAACCTGACCGCAGCTAGCTGAGGCCAAGCCTGAAGAGCATTGAATATCGCTCTTAATTCCAGAATGTTTATTGGAAGGAGAGCCTCCTGAGTCCACGAGCCCTGAGCCTTCAGGGAGTTCCAGACTGCACCCCAGCCCAGAAGGCTGGCATCTGTCGTTACTATAGTCCAATCTGGCCTGCGGAAGCTCATCCCCTTGGACAGATGGACCTGAGATAGCCACCAGAGAAGAGAATCCCTGGTTTCTTGATCCAGATTTAGTAGAGGGGACAAATCTGTGTAATCCCCATTCCACTGACTGAGCATGCAAAGTTGAAGCGGTCTGAGATGTAGGCGGGCAAACGGTACTATGTCCATTGCCGCTACCATTAAACCGATTACTTCCATACACTGAGCCACTGAAGGATGAGAAGTGGAATAAAGAACACGGCAAGAGTCTAGAAGTTTTGACAATCTGGCCTTCGTTAGGTAAATCTTCATTTCTACCGAATCTATCAGAGTCCCTAGGAATGAAACTTTTGTTAGAGGTGATAGAGAGCTCTTTTCTTCGTTCACCTTCCACCCATGGGACCTCAGAAATGCCAGAACAATGTCCGTGTGGGACCTGGCAACTTGAAAAGTCGACGCCTGTATCAGAATGTCGTCTAAGTAAGGGGCTACTGCTATACCCCGCGGCCTCAGGACCGCTAGAAGGGACCCTAGAACCTTTGTAAAGATTCTTGGTGCCGTGGCCAACCCGAAGGGAAGAGCCACAAACTGGTAGTGCCTGTCTAGAAAGGCAAACCTGAGAAAACGATGATGATCTTTGTGTATCGGGATGTGAAGATAAGCATCCTTTAGGTCTACAGTAGTCATATATTGACCCTCCTGGATCATAGGAAGGATGGTTCGAATAGTCTCCATCTTGAAGGATGGAACTCTGAGAATTTTTTTAAGATCTTGAGATCTAAGATTGGTCTGAATGTTCCCTCTTTCTTGGGAACTACAAACAGATTTGAATAGAAGCCCTGGCCCTGTTCCTCCTGCGGAACTGGGTGGATCACTCCCATAATTAGAAGGTCTTGAACACAATGTAAGAATGCCTCTCTCTTTATCTGGTTTGCAGATAAAAGTGAGAGATGAAATCTCCCTTTTGGGGGAGAGGTTTTGAATTCCAGAAGATAACCCTTGGACACAATTTCCAATGCCCAGGGATCCTGGACATCTCTTGCCCAAGCCTGGGTGAAGTGAGAGAGTCTGCCCCCTACTAGATCCGTTTCCGGATCGGGGGCTGCTCCTTCATGCTGTCTTAGAGGCAGCAGCAGGCTTCTTGGCCTGTTTCCCCTTGTTCCAAGCCTGGTTAGGTCTCCAGACCGGCTTAGAATGGGCAAAAGTTCCCTCTTGTTTTGTGTTAGAGGAAGGGCGTAACCTTTTCCTCCAGTGATGTCAGAAATGATCTCCTTCAGTCCAGGCCCGAATAAGGTCGGTCCTTTGAAGGGAATGTTGAGAAGTTTAGACTTTGAAGTCACGTCAGCTGACCAGGATTTAAGCCATAGCGCCCTACGCGCCTGAATAGCAAAACCTGAATTTTTAGCCGTTAGCTTGGTTAAATGAACAACGGCATCAGAAACAAATGAATTGGCTAGCTTAAGGGCCCTAAGATTGTCAATAATATCTTCCAACGGGGTTTCAACCTGTAGAGCCTCCTCTAGGGACTCAAACCAGAAAGCCGCGGCATCAGTGACTGGGGCAATGCATGCAAGAGGCTGGAGAATAAAACCTTGTTGAATAAAAATTTTCTTAAGGTAACCCTCTAATTTTTTATCGATTGGATCTAGAAAAGCACAACTGTCCTCAACAGGGATAGTGGTACGCTTAGCTAGAGTAGAAACTGCTCCCTCCACCTTAGGGACCGTCTGCCATAAGTCCCGTGTAGCGGCATCTATAGGAAACATCTTTTTAAAAACAGGAGGGGGAGAGAACGTACACCTGGTTTATCCCATTCCCTAGTAATAATTTCAGAAAACATCAGTGTAAGTAGGTACTGCATAGTATTTATCCAATCTACATAATTTCTCTGGGACTACAATAGTGTCACAGTCGTCCAGAGTTGCTAAAACCTCCCTGAGCAATACGTGGAGGTGTTCAAGCTGTCTGCTAAAACTTCTTAAAACTAACTTATGAGCAAAAACCCCCCCAAGAAAAACATGGATGTCTATGTGTTTTTTTCAGCTTACCCCAACCTGTTCAAATAAAGTATTTCAATTACAATGGTCATCCAGTGCTTGATACTGCCTTGTATGCCACCATATTGTAACGCACGTTGCCACACAGCAGTCACGTGAGGTGCACAGCATATTATTCTTATATATGCTTAGAGGAAGGAAACACATCTGATTTCTGCAGTGCTCTCTCTGTGATGCAGAGTGTGCCCTGCAGTGTCCGATAAGGAAGTTGTACTAAGTTATTTAAGTAAAAAAATGTATTGTGCAAAATGGTCTTAAAGACTTCCTAAACAAATCTGCTAAATTTAATAATTTCTTAAATCTTAAAATGTAATAATTTCTGTGGTTAGTGCTCCCTCTCTTCCGGTCTCTCCTCAGAGCATTCATACACGCTCAGGACAGGAAGCTTGTTGCCCTTACTGCTCCCTGCTCTCAGATTCTCTTGTTTTGTTCATCTCTGCACTCACTGTGTACTTCGGGGGAAGGGGCAAGGATATCACAGCTGAAGTGTGAATTGCTCCGGGCAGATCTAAGCCCGTGCACAGCTATTTGTTTTAGAACTCCTTAGGCTCTGCTTTGTGTCTGTGACAGCTGACAATAAATCACTGCAGTGGCAGCAAACAGGTAAAAAAAAAAACGGAGTAGGGCTGCTATTTTACAGTGTAATTACATAAATAGTAGAATCTGGTTCCCCCTTGATAATATAATATTTACAATTCAAAATAATTTAAAACACTTAATTTAAAAAGTATTTTACTTCAGATTAAATTTTTTTTGCATTGAGGGAGCAATTGGAAATTGTATGGACAAACAAAAAACATAGTAAGTTGCACATTTAAAGTAAATATTTTTTTGTTTATGTACAATGCTTTATTTTTTTGTTAATTCCATGTTTTACAAAGCTAATTATGGCACAGATAGGCACTTAGGCAGAACTGATGATTGCTTATTTCCTATTATAAGATGTATGAGCTTATAGTATCCTGTATCTACACTGGCCCTTTTATTTAGAATATGTTGAAAACTAATGCATTTCCAGAGTACACTTTTCTCAACAGACACTGCAGCACATGCTCTGCATCTGCATAACAGTGAGTATTTTATCTAAGCAAACATAAATAACAGAATAATATGCTGTGCGCATCACATGACTGCTGTGTGTACAATATGGCGGCATACATAGCAGCATGAATCTCTGGATCAACACTATAATTTAAATCACTCTACTTGAATTGTTTGCAGTAAGCTGAACAGCCAGCATATACATCTGTACTTAGTTGTTTTTTATTATTTAGTAGAAGTTAGTTTTAAGGAATTTTAGTAGGTGTTATAGTTCCCTTTAAATTTAAATGTAGACATATCAGAATCAGATTGAAGTATCTTCCCTGAATCAGAAAAATCACCCACAGATTGAAGCTCCCCTGTTTCAGCTTCAGTATAATGTGAGGGTGTATCAGACATAGCTACTAAAGCGCCAGAGAGCTCTGTATTTATTCTAGTCCCAGAGCTGTCTCGCTTTCCTTGCAATCCTGGCAGTTTAGATAATACCTCTGTAAGGGTATGATTCATAACTGCCGCCATAAAAGTATAATCAGTGCATTTGGTACACATTCTAAGAGGGGGTTCCACAATGGCTTCTAAACATAATGAACAATGAGTTTCCTCTATGTTAGACATGTTTAAACAGACTAGTAATGAGACCAGCAAGCTTGGAAAACACTTTAATAACTGTGAACAAGCAAAAAATAAAAACGGTACTGTGCCTTTAAGAGAAAAAAACAATCACAGAAACTGCTAAAACAGTGAAAAAAGCAGTAAATCTTACGAAATTTTTACAGTGTGTATAATAGGCTAAAAGAGCATTGCACCCACTTGCAAATGGATGATTAACCCCTTAGATCAAAAAACGATAAACGATTTTAAACAGTCACACCAAACTGCCACAGTCTACTGTGGCCCTACCTGCCCATACGACTACTTTGGAAGGCACAAAAACCCTTTAGAGAGGTCCTAAATGTTAAGGGGACTCCTTCAGGGAAGCTGGATGTCTCAAACTGCAAAAAATAATGGGCAATTTAGGCACGAAAATAGGCCCCTCCCAACCTGTACTCACAGTGAGAGGGCCTTAAAAAACTATCCCTAGGCAAAATCTAGTCAGCCATGTGGAAAAAACTGGGCCCCAGAGTAAAGTTTTATCACCAATATGTAATAAACGTTCATACACCTTCAAGCAAACGTTATATCTATTCAGTAATGTGAGTAAATAATAAAAATATTACCCTTTACAGCAAGCATGATACCAGTCGTTATTAAATCACTGTAATCAGGCTTACCTTAAATAAATCCGGTATTGTCAGCATTTTCTAGCATATCATTTCTCTAGAAAAATTTAAAACTGCACATACCTCAGAGCAGGAGACCCTGCACGCTATTCCCCCAGCTGAAGTTACCCATCTCTTCAGTTATGTGTGAGAACAGCAATGGATCTTAGTTACAACCTGCTAAGATCATCAAAGACCACAGGCAGACTCTTCTTCAACGTTCTGAATGAGGCTAAAATAGTACAACTCCGGTACCATTTGAAAATAAACTTTTGATTGAAGATAAACTACATTAATGCATCACATCTCTCTAGCTACTTCCCTTGTCGAGAGCTGCAAGAGAATGACTGGGAGGTGGCAGTTAGGGGAGGAGCTATATAGACAGCTCTGCTGTGGGTGATCCTCTTGCAGCTTCCTGTTGGGAAGGAGAATATCCCACAAGTAATGGATGAATCCGTGGACTGGATACACCTTAGAGGAGAAAAAAAGATTTAGATGAAGGAAGGGAGCCTGGATCAGGAGGTCCTTCCTCAGAGGTAAACTCCAAGGTGGGAGAGATGACATCTCCACTAGGTCTGCAAACCAGATCCTGCGAGGCCACGAAGGAGCTATGAGAATCACCAACGCCCACTCCTGTTTGATACGAGCAATGACTCGTGGAAGGAGAGTAAACAGAGGAAACAGGTATGTCAGAAAAATCTTCATCAATAGAGAATCTATTATGGTCCCTAAGAACACTACTCTTGTAGCAGGGGAAAGGGAGCTTTTTTCCAGATTCACATTCCATCTGTTGGAACAAACAAAAGACAAAAATATCTCTGTGTGAGATTTTGCTTGTTGAAAAGATGGTGCCTGAACCAAGTAGGGTGCCACAGCAATTCCACAAGAACAGATCACTGCCAAAAGAGCCCCCAGAACCTTTGAAAAAATTCTGGTTAGACCAAATGGAAGGGCCACTAACTGGAAAGGTTCGTCTAGAAAGGCAAATCTCAGGAATCTGTGATGGTCCCTGTGAATAGGAACATGAAGATACGCATCCTTTAGGTCTATGGTTGTCATGAACTGACCCTCTTGTACTACACGAAGAATGTAGCGTATAGTCTCCAACTTGAAGGATGGAACTTTAAGAAACTTGTTTAGACACTTCAAGTCTAGAAAGGGATGGAAAGTCCCCTTTTTTTTTTTTGAGGAGCCACAAATAGGTTGGAGTAGAACCCGAGACCCTGTTCCTGCACTGGAACCATCACTCCCAGGGAGAAAAGATGCTGTATACATTTCAAGAATGCCTCTCTCTTTATCTGGTCTGCAGATAATCTTAGAAGGAACCTGCCTCTGGGAAGAAAAGTATTGAATTCCAATTTGTAACCCTGGGATACTATGTCCACAGTCCAGGGATCTGGGACATCTCGTATCCAGGCTTGAGAGTACCGAGAAAGCCTGTCCCCCACCTGATCCGATCCTGGATCGGGGGCAAACCTTCATGCTGATTTGGAATCAGCTGCGGGTTTCTTTGATTGTTTCCCCTTGTTCCAAGACTGATTGGGTTTCCAAGAAGACTTGGATTGTTCCTGCTTGGAAGAAGAAGGGGAAGGCTTTCCTCTGAAGTTACGAAAGGAACGAAAATTACTCTGTCCTTTAGGCCTAATTCTTCTTATCTTAGGTAGAAAAGACCCTTTTCCACCCGTAATATCAGAGATAATTTCTACCAAACCGGGTCCAAACAAGGTTTTGCCCTTGTAAGGAATCGCCAGAAGCTTGACTTTAGAGAAAATGTCTGCAGACCAGGATTTCAACCATAACGCCGTGCAGGCTAGGACAGCGAAACTAGAAGTTTTAGCTCCAAGTTAAATAACCTGTAAAATGGCATCTGCAATAAAGGAATTGGCCAACTTAAAGGGATACTTAAAGGATTACTTTCTGTTATAATTTTTAAGCTAAACAACTAACATATTAAAGTTAATAAACATTAATTAAAACCTACTGACCTATATTTTCTCCAAAACGAAGTTTCATAACGTTCTAAAAGTTATATCTTTTATTCGCCGACGATGTCACATTATCCTGCCCACTATTTTCAGCACTGCGTGTTCAAAATACTTAAACCAATAACTTTGTGTTTAAAGCGCCATTTTGAAACCTAGGTATTGTAAACGGATTGGTACAGGGCAAAGGATACCCACGGAGTGGGTTTGGAAAACAATTAAATTTGCAGACAAGATTTCTGATATACGGTAGAGATATGTTAATGAAATGCTATTGATAAAAAGCGTATTTGGGGTAGTTCGTTAGTAACAGGCATAGAAAATATTTACTTACAGTGGCCCTTTAACCCAATTTTTTCTTTTGTGATTCAGATAGAGCATGCAATTTTAAGCAACTTTCTAATTTACTCCGATTATCAATTTTTCTTCGTTTTCTTGCTATCTTTATTTGAGAAAAAAAAAAGGCATCTAAGCTAAGGAGCCAGACAATTATTGGTTCAGCCCCTGGACAGCACTTGTTTATTGGTGGGTGAATTTATCCACCAATCAGCAGGAACAACCAGGTTGTTCACCAAAAATGGGCTGGCATCTAAACTTACATTCTTACTTTTCAAATAAAGATACCAAGAGAATGAAGACAATTTGATAATAGGAGTAAATTATTAAGTTGCTTAAAATTGCATGCTCTATCTGAATCACGAAAGAAAAAATATGGGTTCAGTGTCCCTTTAATGGAGTCAGCAACATGAAACATCTTTTTAAAGACGGGGAGAAAGGAATCCCTGGCTTCTCCCATTCCTGTGAAATAATCCCCATCACACGGTCTGGATCAGGAAACACTTAAACAGAGGAAGGAACATCATAGTATTTATTAAGTTTACTGGAATTCTTAGGGTTGACAACAACAGAAGTATCAGTCATTCAAAGTAGCCAATACCTCCTTAAACAGTACACTCAGAAAATTTGATCATAGGAGTAAATTAAAAAGTTGCTTAAAATTGCATGCTCTATCTGAATCACAAAAGAAAATATTTGGGTTCAGTGCCCCCTTAAGAGCTTTAATCCTATTCTGAATTTTATCCAAGGAAGTATCTACTTGAAGAGAATTATACAAGGCGTCGAACCAATAAGATGCCGCACTAGTCACGGTGGCAATACATACCACAGGTTGCCATTGGAGACCTTGATGAACATAAATCTTTTTCAAATAAGCCTCCAGCTTCTTGTCCATCAGATCCTTAAAAACATAATTTATGCTTACCTGATAAATTTATTTCTCTTGTGGTGTATCCAGTCCACGGATCATCCATTACTTGAGGGATATTCTCCTTCCCATCAGGAAGTTGCAAGAGGATCACCCACAGCAGAGCTGCTATATAGCTCCTCCCCTAACTGCCATATCCAGTCATTCGACCGAAACTAGCCGAGAAAGGAGAAACCATAGGGTGCAGTGGTGACTGTAGTTTAAAATTTAGACCTGCCTTAAAAGGACAGGGCGGCCGTGGACTGGATACACCACAAGATAAATAAATTTATCAGGTAAGCATAAATTATGTTTTCTCTTGTTAGGTGTATCCAGTCCACGGATCATCCATTACTTGTGGGATACCAATACCAAAGCTAAAGTACACAGATGAAGGGAGGGACAAGGCAGGTACTTAAACGGAAGGGACCACTGCCTGTAGAACCTGTCTCACAAAAATAGCCTCCGAAGAAGCAAAAGTATCAAATTTGTAAAATTTTGAAAAGGTATGAAGCGAAGACCAAGTCGCCGCTTTGCAAATCTGTTCAACAGAAGCCTCATTTTTAAAGGCCCAGGTGGAAGCCACAGCTCTAGTAGAATGAGCTGTAATCCTTTCAGGGGGCTGCTGTCCAGCAGTCTCATAGGCTAAGCGTATTACGCTCCAAAGCCAAAAAGAGAGGTTGCCGAAGCCTTTTGACCTCTCCTCTGTCCAGAGTAAACAACAAACAGGGAAAATGTTTGACGAAAATCTTTAGTCGCTTGTAAGTAAAACTTTAAAGCACGGACTACGTCCAAATTATGTAAAAGACGTTCCTTCTTTGAAGAAGAATTAGGACACAATGATGGAACAACAATCTCTTGATTGATATTCTTGTTGGAAACTACCTTAGGTAAAAACCCAGGTTTTGTACGCAGAACTACTTTATCTGTATGGAAAATCAGAAAAGGAGAATCACATTGTAAAGCTGATAACTCAGAGACTCTACGAGCCGAGGAAATAGCCATCAAAAACAGAACTTTCCAAGATAAAAGTTTGATATCAATGGAATGAAGGGGTTCAAACGGAACTCCTTGAAGAACCTTAAGAACCAAGTTTAAGTTCCATGGAGGAGCAACCGGTTTAAACACAGGCTTAATTCTAACCAAAGCCTGACAAAATGCCTGGACGTCTGGAACCTCTGCCAGACGCTTGTGCAAAAGGATAGACAGAGCAGAAATCTGTCCCTTTAAAGAACTAGCTTATAATCCTTTATCCAAACCCTCTTGGAGAAAGGACAATATCCTAGGAATCCTAAGCTTACTCCATGAGTAATTCTTGGATTCACACTAATGAAGATATTTGCGCCATATCTTATGGTAGATTTTCCTGGTTACAGGCTTTCGTGCCTGTATTAAGGTATCAATGACTGACTCGGAGAAGCCACGCCTTGATAAAATCAAGCGTTCAATCTCCAGGCAGTCAGTCTCAGAGAAATTAGATTTGGATGATTGAAAGGACCTTGTAGTAGAAGGTCTTGTCTCAGAGGCCAAGGTGGAAAGGATGACATGTCCACCAGGTCTGAATACCAGGTCCTGCGTGGCCACGCAGGCGCGATCAAGATCACCGATGCTCTCTCCTGTTTGATTTTGGCAATCAGTCGAGGGAGCAGAGGAAACGGTGGAAACACATAAGCCAGGTTGAAGAACCACGGTGCTGCTAGAGCATCTATCAGCGTCGCTTCTGGGTCCCTGGACCTGGATCCGTAACAAGGAAGCTTGGCATTCTGGCGAGACGCCATGAGATCCAATTCTGGTGTGCCCCAACGATGAACCAATTGAGCAAACACCTCCGGATGGAGTTCCCACTCCCCCGGATGAAAAGTCTGACGACTTAGAAAATCCGCCTCCCAGTTCTCTACACCTGGGATATGGATCACTGATAGATGGCAAGAGTGAGTCTCTGCTCAGCGAATTATCTTGGAGACTTCTAACATCGCTAGGGAGCTCCTGGTCCCCCCTTGATGGTTGATGTAAGCCACAGTCGTGATGTTGTCCGACTGAAATCTGATGAACCTCAGGGTTGCTAACTGAGGCCAAGCTAGAAGAGCAATGAATATTGCTCTTAACTCCAGAATATTTATTGGGAGGAGTTTCTCCTCCTGAGTCCACGATCCCTGAGCCTTCAGGGAATTCCAGACTGCACCCCAACCTAGAAGGCTGGCATCTGTTGTTACAATTGTCCAATCTGGCCTGCGAAAGGTCATACCTTTGGACAGATGGACCCGAGATAGCCACCAGAGAAGAGAATCTCTGGTCTCTTGATCCAGATTTAGCAGAGGGGACAAATCTGTGTAATCCCCATTCCACTGACTGAGCATGCATAATTGCAGCGGTCTGAGATGTAGGCGCGCAAATGGCACTATGTCCATCGCCGCTACCATTAAACCGATCACTTCCATGCACTGAGCCACCGAAGGGCACGGAATGTAGTGAAGAACACGGCAGGAATTTAGAAGCTTTGATAACCTGGACTCCGTCAGGTACATTTTCATTTCTACAGAATCTATCAGAGTTCCTAGGAAGGAAACCCTTGTGAGGGGTGATAGAGAACTCTTTCCCTCGTTCACTTTCCACCCATGCGACCTCAGAAATGCCAACACTATGTCCGTATGAGATTTGGCAATTTGGAAGTTTGACGCCTGTATCAGGATGTCGTCTAGATAAGGGGCCACTGCTATGCCCCGTGGTCTTAGGACCGCCAGAAGAGACCCCAGAACCTTTGTAAAAATTCTTGGGGCTGTAGCTAACCCGAAGGGAAGAGCCACAAACTGGTAATGCCTGTCTAGAAAGGCAAACCTTAGGAACCGATGATTATCTTTGTGAATCGGTATGTGAAGGTAAGCATCCTTCAAATCCAATGTGGTCATGTACTGACCCTCCTGGATCATAGGTAGGCTTGTCCGAATAGTTTCCATTTTGAACGATGGAACTCTGAGGAATTTAGATCCAAAATTGGTCTGAAGGTTCCCTCTTTTTTGGGAACCACAAACAGATTTGAATAAAATCCCTGTCTTTGTTCCATCTGTGGAACTGGATGGATCACTCCCATTATTAGGAGGTCTTGCACACAGCGTAAGAATGCCTCTTTCTTTATCTGGTTTACAGATAATCTCGAAAGGTGAAATCTCCCTTGTGGGGGGGAAGCTTTGAAGTCCAGAAGATATCCCTGAGATATGATCTCCAACGCCCAGGGATCCTGAACATCTCTTGCCCATGCCTGGGCGAAGAGAGAAAGTCTGCCCCCTACCAGATCCGTTGCCAGATAGGGGGCCGTTCCTTCATGCTGTCTTAGAGGCAGCAGCAGGCTTTCTGGCCTGCTTGCCTTTGCTCCAAGCCTGGTTAGATTTCCAGGCCGGCTTGGATTGCGCAAAAGTTCCCTCTTGTTTTGAAGCAGAGGAAGTTGATGCTGCACCTGCCTTGAAGTTTCGAAAGGCACGAAAATTAGACTGTTTGGCCCTTGATTTGGCCCTGTCCTGAGGAAGGGTATGACCCTTACCTCCAGTAATGTCAGCAATAATCTCCTTCAAACCAGGCCCGAATAGGGTCTGCCCCCTGAAGGGAATGTTAAGTAATTTAGACTTTGAAGTCACGTCAGCTGACCAAGATTTAAGCCATAGCGCCCTACGCGCCTGGATGGCGAATCCAGAATTCTTAGCCGTTAGTTTAGTCAAATGAACAATGGCATCAGAAACAAAAGAATTAGCTAGCTTA
Organism: Bombina bombina; assembly: GCF_027579735.1. Taxonomy (NCBI): domain Eukaryota; kingdom Metazoa; phylum Chordata; class Amphibia; order Anura; family Bombinatoridae; genus Bombina; species Bombina bombina. Next base: position 219,227,793 of record NC_069504.1, on the reverse strand, counting down.
AGTGTTCTAAGCTTGTCAAGTATTTCAGTCAATGGAGTAGCTGTCTGAAAGGCCTCTTCCAGAGACTCAAACCAGAACGCCGCAGCAGCAGTGACAGGAGCAATGCATGCAAGGGGCTGCAGGATAAAACCTTGTTGAATAAACATTTTCTTAAGGTAACCTAATTTTTTATCCATTGGATCTGAAAAAGCACAACTGTCCTCGACAGGGATAGTGGTACGCTTTGCTAAAGTAGAAACTGCTCCCTCCACCTTAGGGACCGTCTGCCATAAGTCCCATGTGGTGGCGTCTATTGGAAACATTTTTCTAAAAATAGGAGGGGGGGGGAAAACGGCACACCGGGTCTGTCCCACTCCTTAGTAATAATTTCTGTAAACCTTTTAGGTATTGGAAAAACGTCAGTACACACCGGCACCGCATAGTATTTATCCAGTCTACACAATTTCTCTCTGGCACTGCAATTGTGTCACAGTCATTCAGAGCAGCTAAAACCTCTCCAAGCAACACCCGGAGGTTCTCAAGCTTAAATTTAAAAGTAGACATATCTGAATCAGGTTTCCCCGAGTCAGAGACGTCACCCACAGACTGAAGCTCTTCCTCAGCTTCTGCATATTGTGACGCAGTATCAGACATGGGCCTTAAAACATCTGTGCGCTCTGTATTACGTCTAACCCCAGAGCTATCGCGCTTTCCTCTGAATTCAGGCAGTCTGGCTAATAGCGCTGACAGGGTATTATCCATGATTGCCGCCATGTCCTGCAAAGTAATCGCTATGGGCGTCTTTGATGTACTTGGCGCCATTTTAGCGTGAGTCCCTTGAGCGGGAGTCAAAGGGTCCGAAACGTGGGGAGAGTTAGTCGGCATAACTTCCCCCTCGTCAGAATCCTCTGGTGATAATTCTTTTAAAGATAACAGCTGATCTTTATTGTTTAAAGTGAAATCAATACATTTAGTACACATTCTCCTATGGGGTTCCACCATGGCTTTTAAACATAATGAACAAGGAGTTTCCTCTATGTCAGACATGTTTATACAGACTAGCAATGAGACTAGCAAGCTTGGAAAAAACTTTAAATCAAGTTAACAAGCAATATAAAAAAAACGTTACTGTGCCTTTAAGAGAAACAAATTTTGCCAAAATTTGAAATAACAGTGAAAAAAGGCAGTTAAACTAACGAAATTTGTACAGTGTATGTAACAAGTTAGCAGAGCATTGCACCCACTTGCAAATGGATGATTAACCCCTTAATACAAAAAACAGATTAACAAAAATGAAAAATATGTTTTTTAAACAACTGCCACAGCTCCTACTTTTGAAGCCTTTTGAACCCTTCAGAGATGTCCTATAGCATGCAGGGGACTGCTGAGGGAAGCTGAATGTCACAGTTTGTAATTTTAACTGCACCAACTGTAACTTTTATACTATAACAGTGGAAAGCCTCAGGAAACTGTTTCTAGGCAAAAATAAAGCCATTGCACATTAATCAGAGTATATACCTCTGATAGCAAGCCTGATACTAGTCGCTATTAAATCACTGTATTTAGGCTTTAACTTACATTAATCCGGTATCAGCAGCATTTTCTAGCAAATTCCATCCCTAGAAAAACTTAACTGCACATACCTTATTGCAGGATACCCTGCACGCCATTCTCCCTCTGAAGTTACCTCACTCCTCAGACATATGTGAGAATAGCAGTGGATCTTAGTTACTTCTGCTAAGATCATAGAAAAACGCAGGCAGATTCTTCTTCTAAATGCTGCCTGAGATAAAATAGTACACTCCGGTACCATTTAAAAACAATAAACTTTTGATTGAAGAAAAAACTAACTATATTTTACCACTTTCCTCTAACTACCTCCAGCTATGTTGAGAGCTTGCAAGAGAATGACTGGATATGGCAGTTAGGGGAGGAGCTATATAGCAGCTCTGCTGTGGGTGATCCTCTTGCAACTTCCTGATGGGAAGGAGAATATCCCACAAATAATGGATGATCCGTGGACTGGATACACCTAACAAGAGAAATAGCAGCTATCCTTAATAGGAATAGTGGTTCTCTTAGCCAGAGGGGAAATGGCCCTTCAACTTTGGGTACAGTATACCAAGTTTCTTTAATGGAGTCCTCGACAGAAAACATTTTCTTAAAAATGGGAGACGGGGAAGAAAGACAACCCTGGTTTCTCCCAATCCTGTGAGATATTCTCCCTAGCACGGTCCGGCACAGGAAAACCTCTGAAGAGGAAGGTTTATTAAAGAAACTATCAAGTTTACTAGATTTTTTAGGAGTGACAACGACAGGGGTATCGGAGTCATCTTAAGTAGCTAAAACCTTTAACAATACATGAAGGTGCTCAAGCTTAAATCTGAAGGATACCATCTCAGTCTCAGAAGGAATTATACTGTCCAAATCTGAGATTTCACCCTCAGAAAGTCCCGATGTATCTTCCTCAGACTTATGAGAAAGGGCAACTTGGGAAGCAGAACTGAGGACATGCACCTTTACTTTCTGAATTTCTAGATTTCTTCATGCGTTTCCCTGTAATCTGGGAATGGCAGCTAATGCAGCAGATACCGCTTAAGATACCTAGACAGCAGTTTTTGCTTTTAAATAAACTCCACTAGGAGTTATAGAGGAAACGCAGGGCACTGCATGTGACGCCATTGAGGCTTGGGACGTAGCAGGAGAAAGTTGAGGTATTATTTTAACAACAAAAAGATGCAGGATGCTGTTATAATAAAACGTTCATTTTATTGGATAATGTTAAAACTTGATGCAAACATGCAGTAACAAGTGCTTAAAACAACTGTTCATGTCATAAACAGGCCAGTCTGACGCGTTTCGGCTGATTTGCCTTATTCATAGACATTATTTTAACAGCGTCATCCTGAGAGACATTAGGCTCAAAAATGTTACCTTTATTTTGCAAGGTTTTCTTGACATATAAAGAACAAAATTGCATGAGCTGCAATTTGTGCATCTAAACATAAGTATGAATTCATGAGAGCAGGGTCTTGCTCCATATCAGACATGTTGTGAAACAGTAAATAAACTTGTACAGATAAGTTTCAAAGATTTTAATATTAAATTAAAATAATAAGGAAACATAAGGAAAAAATACTTTAAATTTTATCCCAAATTAGGATCGATCCCCAGCTAAAATGGTGAGAAAAGTAAAAAAAAACATTTAATAAACATCAAATAAACTTCTAAAATACCCCTCAGGCAACCCCACACCTCAATTACTGAGGTGCCTTACCGCTACCAATTGAGACAGGATCACCCAGAAATGGAGAAAAACTACTTTTTCCTCAGAAACATTATGAAGTAAAGTCGGTCATGTGACCGCAACTGCCGATCTCTAATTACTGTTGCGACACAGAGGAACCACTTCCTGGTAAACTAAGCATTAGAAATATCAGTTTTTTCAAACCTAACAGTTTAAAATGTTACATCGTTTTATTTTAAAGCAAAGGAGAAATGAATAAACTGCTGAAATAGAAAATGAAGCTTTACTTTCAGTTTAAACTTGTATTGTTTTATTAAGTAAATATGCGTCAGAAAATAAAGACTAATAAAAACATTTTACCTTTTTAAAGGGTTTAAATGTTAGTCTCACACATGCTACAGTGCCTGCTTCATGCCCCAGTGTAACCCATACAACAAAATGATCTATGTCTCCAAAAAAAAAAGCAGTCTTAATTTAAGTGCATGGTCTCCCCAACTGGAAGAAAAAGCACTTACCTGCTCCACTGTCCGGGCTTGTAGACAGTTACAGGGTATGAGAAGACAGTTCTTTATTTTTCAAAGGTCTCTGTGAAGAACAGAGTAACCAACTCTGGCTTTCTAAACTAGGGCAGCAATAGTTAGGAAAACGCAGTAAGTACCTCTTTAAAAGTTCCCAACTGCTTTAAAGCCACTACTACCCGACTGCAAGGAATGATGTGGAATACGGCTATACCTCAAAACTTGCTTGTAGATGAAAACATTTTTTTTCTTCAGACACTTAAACTTCACCTCCTCCATCAACAGAAGGCAAAATGAATGACTGCGGGTTGTGGGTAAGGGCGTGATACTTAGCAGTTTGATCGTGGTGCTCTTTGCCTCCTGCTGCTGGCCAGGAGTGATATTCCCAACAGTAATTACTCAAGCTGTGAAATCACCATAACTTATGAAAGAAAACAATATATCCACAAGATTTAGTTTCTTCATATCAGTTAAAGAAACTGTAGTAAGGAAATCAATTTAAAAATATGCAAATATTTACACACACACACACACACATATATATATTTTTAAATGTATTTATTTTGGTAATATTCTAAAAGATCTGCAAAGTTCCTTCTCAGCTAACAGTCAAAATATGACTTGCTAGAATCTTGAGTACACAGGCCATAAGAAATATTTTATTAAAAAAATATAATGGCTGATTAAAGCATACAGTATTTTTAAGGTTTCTTAAATATCAAGTATACTACTATGAAATATCATCAATGTCTTGGTGATCTTTGGTTTTCCAGGTTCTAAATGCATGAAACAAGTTATACATCACTAAATCGGTCTTCATATGATATTCACTGGTCATCATATAACCTTAGACCACCTGAAATAGTAACACGCTTACCAGTAGACTTTGCCATAGATCCAAGGGCAATAACTTGAAAATGGAGGCATCCCAAAGCCAAAGGGATCACTCATGGCAAACTTGCCATTGCTAAATCAGATCTACTTCTGAAAACACACTTTTTTGGGGGGAAATGTAGAGAAAAAACACCCTTGTGGAGATACCACTCTCCTGAAAAACTCTTATGACAAAATCTGCATGAGAACTCAAACTATTTGGAATATAAAACTTGTAAAAAACAAAAAAACAAACAAAAAAACAATCTGAAGATACCTGCAGCTTATTGAATCTGTGAAAATGCCTCCAATGGCTAAATGAATTTGAACACGTCCCAGAAACACTAAATTGAGCATGAAAACATTTATAAGAATAGAAAACTGCTTCCACAGAGCTTAATTGACATAGTATAATACATATTATGTGGAAAATAATAAGATTATTCAGTTCTACTGTAGTAAAAAAAAAAAAAAAAAGAAAAAAAAAAAAACTACTGGTGATGCTAGAGCATTTATATATTTTTATAATATACATGTATTAGCAAAAATATTTCAAAAAAAGAGAATTTATGCTTACTTGATAAATTACTTTCTCCAACGGTGTGTCCGGTCCACGGCGTCATCCTTACTTGTGGGAATATTCTCTTCCCCAACAGGAAATGGCAAAGAGCACAGCAAAAGCTGTCCATATAGTCCCTCCAAGGCTCCGCCCCCCCAGTCATTCGACCGACGGTTAGGAGAAAAAAAAAGAATTTATGCTTACCTGATAAATTACTTTCTCCAACGGTGTGTCCGGTCCACGGCGTCATCCTTACTTGTGGGAATATCTCTTCCAACAGGAAATGGCAAAGAGTCCCAGCAAAGCTGGCCATATAGTCCCTCCTAGGCTCCGCCCACCCCAGTCATTCGACCGACGGACAGGAGGAAAAATATAGGAGAAACCATATGGTACCGTGGTGACTGTAGTTAGAGAAAATAATTCATCAGACCTGATTAAAAAAAAAACCAGGGCGGGCCGTGGCGTCATCCTTACTTGTGGGAACAAATACCAAAGCTTTAGGACACGGATGAAGGGAGGGAGCAAATCAGGTTACCTAAACGGAAGGCACCACGGCTTGCAAAACCTTTCTCCCAAAAATAGCCTCTGAAGAAGCAAAAGTATCAAATTTGTAAAATTTGGCAAAAGTGTGCAGTGAAGACCAAGTCGCTGCCTTACATATCTGATCAACAGAAGCCTCGTTCTTGAAGGCCCATGTGGAAGCCACAGCCCTAGTGGAGTGAGCTGTGATTCATTCAGGAGGCTGCCGCCCAGCAGTCTCGTAAGCCAATCAGATGATGCTTTTAAGCCAAAAGGAAAGAGAGGTAGAAGTCGCTTTTTGACCTCTCCTTTTACCAGAATAGACGACAAACAGAGAAGATGTTTGTCTGAAATCTTTTGTAGCTTCTAAATAGAATTTTAGAGCACGGACTACGTCCAAATTGTGTAACAAACGTTCCTTCTTTGAAACTGGATTCGGACACAAAGAAGGTACAACTATCTCCTGGTTAATATTTTTGTTAGAAACAACCTTTGGAAGAAAACCAGGCTTAGTACGTAAAACCACCTTATCTGCATGGAACACCAGATAGGGCGGAGAACACTGCAGAGCAGATAACTCAAACTCTTCTAGCAGAAGAAATAGCAACCAAAAACAAAACTTTCCAAGATAACAACTTAATATCTATGGAATGTAGAGGTTCAAACGGAACCCCTTGAAGAACTGAAAGAACTAGATTTAAACTCCAGGGAGGAGTCAAAGGTCTGTAAACAGGCTTGATCCTAACCAGAGCCTGAACAAATGCTTGAACATCTGGCATAGCTGCCAGTCGTTTGTGTAGTAAGACAGATAAAGCAGAAATCTGTCCCTTTAGAGAACTCGCAGATAATCCTTTATCCAAACCTTCTTGCAGAAAGGAAAGAATCTTAGGAATTTTTATCTTATTCCAAGGGAATCCCTTGGATTCACACAAGCAGATATATCTTTTCCATATTTTATGGTAAATCTTTCTAGTTACCGGTTTTCTGGCCTGAACCAGAGTATCAATCACAGAATCTGAAAACCCACGCTTTGATAGAATCAAGCGTTCAATCTCCAAGCCGTCAGCTGGAGGGAGACCAGATTTGGATGTTCGAATGGACCCTGAACAAGAAGGTCCTGTCTCAAAGGTAGCTTCCATGGTGGAACCGATGACATATTCACCAGGTCTGCATACCAAGTCCTGCGTGGCCACGCAGGAGCCATCAAGATCACAGAGACCCTCTCCTGTTTGATCCTGGCTACCAGCCTGGGAATGAGAGGAAACGGTGGGAACACATAAGCTAGGTTGAAGGTCCAAGGCACTACTAGTGCATCCACTAGAGTCACCTTGGGATCCCTGGATCTGGACCCGTAGCAAGGAACCTTGAAGTTCTGACGAGACGCCATCAGATCCATGTCTGGAATGCCCCATAATTGAGTCAACTGGGCAAAAATCTCTGGGTGGAGTTCCCACTCCCCCGGATGGAATGTCTGACGACTCAGATAATCCGCCTCCCAGTTTTCCACACCTGGGACGTGGATCGCAGATATATGGCAGGAGTGATTCTCCGCCCATTGTATTATTTTGGTTACTTCTTTCATCGCCAGGGAACTCCTTGTTCCCCCCTGATGATTGATATACGCAACAGTCGACATGTTGTCTGATTGGAATCTTATGAATCTGGCCTTTGCAAGCTGAGGCCAAGCCCTGAGAGCATTGAATATCGCTCTTAGTTCCAGAATGTTTATCGGGAGAAGAGACTCTTCCCGAGACCATAGTCCCTGAGCTTTCAGAGATTCCCAGACCGCACCCCAGCCCACTAGACTGGCGTCGGTCGTGACAATGACCCACTCTGGTCTGCGGAAGCTCATTCCCTGGGATAGGTGGTCCAGGGATATCCACCAACGGAGTGAATCTCTGGTCTTCTGATCTACTTGAATCACTGGAGACAAGTCTGTATAGTCCCCATTCCACTGTTTCAGCATGCACAGTTGTAATGGTCTTAGATGAATTCGCGCAAAAGGAACTATGTCCATTGCTGCAACCATCAACCCTACTACTTCCATGCACTGAGCTATGGAAGGACGTGGAACAGAATGAAGAACTTGACAAGCGCTTAGAAGTTTTGACTTTCTGACATCTGTCAGAAAGATCCTCATTTCTAAGGAATCTATTATTGTTCCCAAGAAGGGAACTCTTGTTGACGGAGACAGAGAACTTTTTTCTATGTCCACCTTCCATCCGTGAGATCTGAGAAAGGCCAGAACGATGTCTGTATGAGCCTTTGCTTTTGAAAGGGACGACGCTTGTATTAGAATGTCGTCCAAGTATGGTACTACTGCAATGCCCCTCGGTCTTAGAACCGCTAGAAGGGACCCGAGTACCTTTGTGAAAATCCTTGGAGCAGTGGCTAATCCGAATGGGAGGGCCACAAACTGGTAATGTTTGTCCAGAAAGGCGAACCTTAGGAACTGATAATGTTCTTTGTGGATAGGAATATGTAGGTACGCATCCTTTAGATCCACGGTATTCATAAATTGACCTTCCTGGATAGTGGGTAGAATCGTTCGAATGGTTTCCATTCTGAACGATGGTACCCTGAGAAATTTGTTTAGGATCTTTAAATCCAGAATTGGTCTGAAGGTTCCCTCTTTTTTGGGAACTACGAACAGATTTGAGTAAAATCCCATTCCTTGTTCCGTCATTGGAACTGGGTGTATCACTCCCATCTTTAGCAGGTCTTCTACACAATGTAAGAACGCCTGTCTCTTTATTTGGTTTGAGGATAAGTGAGACATGTGGAACCTTCCCCTTGGGGGTAGTTCCTTGAATTCCAGAAGATAACCCTGAGAAACTATTTCTAGCGTCCAGGGATCCTGAACATCTCTTGCCCAAGCCTGAGCAAAGAGAGAAAGTCTGCCCCCCACTAGATCCGGTCCCGGATCGGGGGCTACTCCTTCATGCTGTTTTGTTAGCGGTAGCAGGCTTCTTGGTCTGCTTACCCTTGTTCCAGCCTTGCATCGGTTTCCAGGCTGGTTTGGACTGTGAGGCATTACCCTCTTGCTTAGAGGATGCAGAATTAGAGGCCGGTCCGTTCCTGAAATTACGAAAGGAACGAAAATTAGACTTATTCTTGGCCTTGAAAGGCCTATCTTGTGGGAGGGCGTGGCCCTTTCCCCCAGTGATGTCTGAGATAATCTCTTTCAATTCTGGTCCAAAGAGAGTTTTACCCTTGAAGGGGATGTTAAGCAATTTTTTTTTTTTTTTTTAAATCTTTTTTATTGAGGTTCATCATATGATACAACAGAATCAATTCAGAAAATTACATCTTTAAGTATGTACACATATAAATTAACATAGCATATCTTGAATCATACATGCATAGATTTCTCCCCTATCGGGATTGAAAATATACAAAGAAAAAAAACAAGAGCAGAATATTTGTTCTTGACCTCACTTTTTCCAAACTTAAAACTGTTCCTTCCAGAAAGAAGGAAAAAGTCTGATTTACATGTATTCCATATCTTACTAACTAAGGAAGCTATGTGTCTAAACAATAAAAAACAGCGAAGCGGCACATAACTCTGAGGCGTGAGGGAAAGGGGGGCAAGGGGCAGGGCGAAGAAGAAGAAAAGGGCAGGGAAAATAAGAAGAGAAAGAGGAAGGGGGAAAAAAAAAAAAGAAAAGAAAAAAAAAAAAGAAAAGAAAAAAAAAAAAAGAAAAGAAAAAAAAAAAACTCCATATATATCTCACCCTGTTTACAAAAACCTGTAACAACTGTCCCTTTCTATTAGCCAAGACCTGGGCAGAACGCCGGATACTATCAAATTCAAGAATGGAACTGCGTTTTGAAAGGGCTTTAAAAAGTAGACCTGCTGCTCTGGTGTCCAGGAACTAATCAGACTTCCCCATTTTTTAAAATAATTGTTAAACTGACTCAGCTTTGAGGTTCTGCCTTTCTACAAACATCTGTGTTTTGATGGTATTGGTAACTTCCCTTATGCAGGGAGTCTCTCTTTTTCTCCATTTTTTAAAGAGCAAACTACGTGCTACTAATATGACTAGATTAACCAGCTGTCTGTCCCCCATGATGGCCGTCTTCTTTAGGAAGAATATATGTTCTGCCTGTAACTCAATTTTACTCTGGAGGTAACGGTTCAACCAATACTGTGTCTTTGCCCAATATTGCCTTACTTTTGGGCAGCTCCAAATACAATGTAGGAGGTCTGCCCCTTCCCGTGCACATTTAAAGCAGTTCCCTGCCTTTGACTCCGTCCATTTGGCCATTCTAGCTGGGGTCAAATAAAAGTTATTTATAATTTTGCACTGTGACTCTCTCCAGCTGATGCTTGAAGTCGCCTCAGCCGTACGCTTAATACTTTCTAATATATCTTCACCTTGTACCCTTTCAAAATATTTATTGAATTTTTCCTTGACCATGTTAATATGTTCCAGTCCCTTATTTATCAGAATTTTTTGATACCACCAGGAAATTGAGCGTTTCCCTGCTTGATAGAGTTTTAGGCCCAAGGTTATTTGAGACAATCCCCATTCAGTTGCCACTTCTTTATTAGCCCTTTCAATATAATGGCGTACCTGTAGGTATGCATAAAAGTTATTGGTTGGGAGATGGAATTGTTCTACTAGACTCTGAAAGGTACAAGTTTGGCCCTCCCTGTCTTTTTTTAGCTGGGCGAAGTAACAAAGGCCTTTCTCCCTCCAGTCGGAAAATACTTTCTGGTTAAGACCAGGTGGAAAGTCCACGCACCCGATAATCGGTAAATATGTGGATACACGAAATTCCTGTCCCACTAGAGAGCAGTATAACTGCCACCCTTTAATGATATTAACAAATGTTGGCATTACCTCTACATTCTGGGGCAGCTTCCTGTAGGGGCAGTGTAGCATGGCTAGCGGGCTGAAAGGTCTAATCAGCTCCGCGTCTAACTCATAATATGTTACATATTCTGATTTAGTGAGCTAGTCTAGTCCAAATTTAGCCAGGGCGATTAAATTATAATGTCTAATGTTTGGAATAGAAAACCCTGCATATACTCTGGAATTGCTCATTTTATCTATGGAGATTCTTGGTCTCTTTTTCCCCCAAATAAAGGAAGAACAGGCTTTATTATATCTGATTATGTCTTTCCTAGTAACAAAGAGAGGTAGATTTTGCAGCAGAAATAAGATTTTAGGAAATATAATTGTCTTAATTATCATACATCTGGCCGTGATTGACAGAAAAAGTAGATTCCATTTGTTAAGATTAGCTTGAATATTGTCAAAGAATTCCTTGAAGTTTAATTGATACCATTCCCTGGGGTCCCTAGTAATCTTGATCCCTAGATAGTTGATGACGTTCACTATCTATATATCTAAAGATATAGTTGCAACTCTGCCTTGTTTTCTTAACCCATAATAACTCTGATTTTTTGGGGTTAACTTTGTAACCAGAGAAGGTGCTATACTCTGTAATAATTTTCAAGACACATGGGATAGAGTTTACTGTGTCTTGCAGGAAAAGGAGTATATCATCAGCATATAAAGAAATTAGTAAGTTCTCCCTACCAATCTTGACTGGTTGTATTGATTGCCGCAAATATACTGCCAAGGGTTCTAGGGCGAGATCAAATAAGAATGGGGACAGTGGACAGCCCTGACGGGTTCCTTTCTCTAAAGTGATGTACTGTGTTAATTCCCCGTTCACTAGTAGCTGTGATCTTGGTTCCTTGTAGATCATTCTCACCAGATCGACCAACCGTCCAGAAAAACCAAAGTTTTCAAGGGAGGTTATGAGATGATTCCATTCAATGGAGTCAAAAGCTTTTTCAGCATCGATGGTAATTAGAGCAAAATCTTTTTTCTTGATATTATGGGGGTCATTTCTGCCCTGCCGGCCGATCCCGTGAAAATGATCCACAGCTGTCAGTACTCTTCTCATGTTCCGAACCGAGTTCCTATTTGGGATGAAACCTGCCTGATCTGTATGTATCAATTTGCCTATGACACTTTTTAATCTATCGGCAATAATTGACATCAGTATTTTATAGTCCTGATTTAACAGGGAAATTGGACGATAGGCAGCTAAGTCATCTGGTTTTTTGCCCTTCTTATATATCAGGGTGAATATTGAGTCTGAGAAGTAGGGGGATTTTAAGGCTTGTGATAAGAAGTACTCATTATATAAGTTCTTTAGTGTAGTGCCAATTGTGGCTGATAGAATTTTGTAGAATTCAATTGGGAGACCATCAGGGCCTGCTGCTTTTCCAGATTTTATCCTTTGTATTACCTTCTCTATTTCTGGCGTTGTTATAGGCGCATTGATAAGTTCTAGCTCTGTTGCTGATATAGTCGGTAATTTGATTTTTTCCCAGAATTGTGCCTTGGCCCTTTCATCTACTCCACCACTGGTATAGATGCTGCGAAAATACTTATAAAATGCCTCCCTAATCTCTGCAGGTTGAGTTATTACCTTATTATCATCTTTTATTGTTGCTATAGTGTTTTTCTTTTGTCTGAACCTTACTATTTTGACCAAGTGGATGTTAAGCAATTTTGTCTTGGATGATACATCCGCTGACCAAGACTTTAACCAAAGCGCTCTGCGCGCCACAATTGCAAACCCTGAATTTTTCGCCGCTAATCTAGCTAATTGCAAAGCGGCATCTAAAATAAAAGAGTTAGCCAACTTAAGTGCGTAAACTCTGTCCATAACCTCCTCATATGGAGTCTCTCTACTGAGCGACTTTTCTAGTTCCTCGAACCAGAACCACGCTGCTGTAGTGACAGGAACAATGCACGAAATGGGTTGTAGAAGGTAACCTTGCTGTACAAAAATCTTTTTAAGCAAACCCTCCAATTTTTTATCCATAGGATCTTTGAAAGCACAACTATCTTCGATAGGAATAGTAGTGTGCTTGTTTATAGTAGAAACTGCCCCCTCGACCTTAGGGACTGTCTGCCATAAGTCCTTTCTGGGGTCGACCATAGGAAATAATTTCTTAAATATAGGAGGGGGAACAAAAGGTATGCCGGGCTTCTCCCACTCCTTATTCACTATGTTCGCCACCCGCTTGGGTATAGGAAAAGCGTCGGGGTGCACCGGAACCTCTAGGAACTTGTCCATCTTGCATAATTTTTCTGGAATGACCAAGTTGTCACAATCATCCAGAGTAGATAACACCTCCTTAAGCAGTGCGCGGAGATGTTCTAATTTAAATTTAAATGTCACAACATCAGGTTCAGCCTGTTGAGAAATTTTTCCTGAATCTGAAATTTCCCCATCTGACAAAACCTCCCTCATGGCCCCTTCAGATTGGTGTGAGGGTATGACAGAACAATTATCATCAGCGCCCTCCTGCTCTTCAGTGTTTAAAACAGAGCAATCGCGCTTTCTCTGATATGCAGGCATTTTGGATAAAATATTTGCTATGGAGTTATCCATTACAGCCGTCAATTGTTGCATGGTAATAAGCATTGGCGCGCTAGAAGTACTAGGGGCCTCCTGCGTGGGCAAAACTGGCGTAGACACAGAAGGAGATGATGTAGAACCATGTCTACTCCCTACATCTGAGGAATCATCTTGGGCAATTTCATTATCTGTGGCAGTATTGTCCTTACTTTGTTTGGACGCTTTGGCACAATTATCACACAATTTTGAAGGGGGAGACACATTGGCTTTCATACATATAGAACATAGCTTATCTGAAGGCCCAGACATGTTAAACAGGCTTAAACTTGTCAATAAAGCACAAAAACCGTTTTAAAACAAAACCGTTACTGTCTCTTTAAATTTTAAACAGAGCACACTTTATTACTGAATATGTGAAAATATATGAAGGAATTGTTCAAAATTTACCAAAATTTCACCACAGTGTCTTAAAGCATTAAAAGTATTTCACACCAATTTTCAGAGCTTTAACCCTTAAAATAACAAAATCGGAGCCGGTTACAGATTTAACCCCTATACAGTCCCAGCTACAGCCTTTGCTGTGACTTTACCAAGCCCAGAGGGGAATACGATACCAAATGACGCCTTCTAGGAACTTTTCCAACTACTTTCAGGTCCTCACACATGCATCTGCATGTCTTGCACTCAAAAACAACTGCGCAGTAATGGCGCGAAAATGAGGCTCAGCCTACAACTGGGAAGGCCCTTCCTGACTGGAAAAGGTGTCTAACATAGTGCCTGACGTTAAAAAACGTTCCCCAAGTTTATAAGTGTGAATTATCAGCATAAACATGTATAAAATGTCCAAATAAAGCAATCGATTTAGCCCATAAAAGTGTCTACCAGTTTTATAGTCCATATTAAGCCCTTTATTCTGTTTGAGACTAAGAAAATGTCTTACCGGTCCCCATGAGGGGAAATGACAGCCTTCCAGCATTACACAGTCTTGTTAGAAATATGTCTAGTCATACCTTAAGCAGAAAAGTCTGCTAACTGTTTCCCCCAACTGAAGTTACTTCATCTCAACAGTCCTATGTGGAAACAGCAATCGATTTTAGTTACTGTCTGCTAAAATCATCTTCCTCTCACAAACAGAAATCTTCATCTTTTTCTGTTTCAGAGTAAATAGTACATACCAGCACTATTTTAAAATAACAAACTCTTGATAATAGAATAAAAAAAAACTACAACTAAACACCACATACTCTTAACCATCTCCGTGGAGATGTTGCCTGTGCAACAGCAAAGAGAATGACTGGGGTGGGCGGAGCCTAGGAGGGACTATATGGCCAGCTTTGCTGGGACTCTTTGCCATTTCCTGTTGGGGAAGAGAATATTCCCACAAGGATGACGCCGTGGACCGGACACACCAATGTTGGAGAAAAGGAGAAACTATAGGGTGCCGTGGTGACTGTAGTGTATAGAGAAAGAAATTTTTCAAACCTGATTAAAAAACCAGGGCGGGCCGTGGACCGGACACACCGTTGGAGAAAGTAATTTATCAGGTAAGCATAAATTCTGTTTTCTCCAACATTGGTGTGTCCGGTCCACGGCGTCATCCTTACTTGTGGGAACCAATACCAAAGTTTTAGGACACGGATGAAGGGAGGGAGCAAATCAGGTTACCTAAACAGAAGGCACCACGGCTTGCAAAACCTTTCTCCCAAAAATAGCCTCCGAAGAAGCAAAAGTATCAAATTTGTAAAATTTGGCAAAAGTGTGCAGAGAAGACCAAGTCGCTGCCTTACATATCTGATCAACAGAAGCCTCGTTTTTGAAGGCCCATGTGGAAGCCACAGCCCTAGTAGAGTGAGCTGTGATTCGTTCAGGAGGCTGCCGTCCGGCAGTCTCATAAGCCAATCGGATGATGCTTTTCAGCCAGAAAGAAAGAGAGGTAGCAGTAGCTTTTTGACCTCTCCTCTTACCAGAATAAACGACAAACAAAGAAGAAGTTTGTCTGAAATCCTTTGTTGCATCTAAATAGAACTTTAAAGCACGGACTACATCTAAATTGTGTAGCAAACGTTCCTTCTTTGAAACTGGATTCGGACACAAAGGAACAACTATTTCATGGTTAATGTTCTTGTTGGAAACAACCTTTGGAAGAAAACCAGGCTTGGTACGCAAAACAACCTTATCTGAATGGAACACCAGATAGGGTGGGTCACACTGCAAAGCAGATAATACAGAAACTCTTCTAGCAGAAGAAATAGCAACCAAAAACAAAACTTTCCAAGATAGTAACTTGATATCTATGGAATGTAAGGGTTCAAACGGAACCCCTTGAAGAACTGAAAGAACTAAATTTAGACTCCAGGGAGGAGTCAAAGGTCTGTAAACAGGCTTGATTCTGACCAAAGCCTGTACAAAAGCTTGTACATCTGGCACAGCTGCCAGTCGTTTGTGTAACAAGACAGATAAAGCAGAAATCTGTCCTTTTAGAGAACTCGCTGACAATCCCTTATCCAAACCTTCTTGAAGAAAGGAGAGGATCCTGGGAATCTTAATCTTACTCCAGGAGAATCCCTTGGATTCACACCAACAGATATATCTTTTCCATATTTTATGGTAAATCTTTCTAGTCACAGGTTTTCTGGCTTGGACCAGAGTATCTATCACTGAATTTGAAAACCCGCGCTTGGATAAAATCAAGCGTTCAATTTCCAAGCAGTCAGCTGCAGAGAAACTAGATTTGGATGTTCGAATGGACCTTGTACTAGAAGATCCTGTCTCAAAGGTAGCTTCCATGGTCGAGCCGATGACATTCACCAGGTCTGCATACCAAGTCCTGCGTGGCCACGCAGGAGCTATCAGAATCACAGAGGCCTTCTCCTGTTTGATCCTGGCTACAAGCCTGGGAAGGAGAGGGAACGGTGGAAACGCATAAGCTAGGTTGAACGACCAAGGAGCCACTAATGCATCCACTAGTCGCCTTGGGATCCCTGGATCTGGACCCGTAGCAAGGAACCTTGAAGTTCTGACGAGACGCCATCAGATCCATGTCTGGAATGCCCCATAATTGAGTCAACTGGGCAAACACCTCCGGGTGAAGTTCCCACTCCCCCGGATGGAAAGTCTGACGACTCAGAAAATCCGCCTCCCAGTTGTCTACTCCTGGGATGTGGATTGCAGATAGGTGGCAGGAGTGATCCTCCGCCCATTTGATGATTTTGGACACCTCTCTCATCGCCAAGGAACTCCTTGTTCCCCCCTGATGAATGATGTAAGCTACAGTCGTCATGTTGTCTGACTGGAATCTTATGAATCCGGCCTTCGCTAGTTGAGGCCAAGCCCGGAGAGCATTGAATATCGCTCTCAGTTCCAGGATGTTTATCGGGAGAAGAGACTCTTCCCGAGACCATAGACCCTGAGCTTTCAGGGAATCCCAGACCCTGCCCCAGCCTAATAGACTGGCGTCGGTCGTGACAATGACCCACTCTGGTCTGCGGAAACTCATTCCCTGGGACAGGTGAACCTGGGTCAACCACCAACGGAGTGAGTCTCTGGTCATCTGGTCTACTTGAATCATTGGAGACAAGTCTGTATAGTCCCCATTCCACTGCTTGAGCATGCACAGTTGTAATGGTCTTAGATGAATTCGAGCAAAAGGAACTATGTCCATTGCTGCAACCATCAACCCTACTACTTCCATGCACTGAGCTATGGAAGGCTGCGGAATAGAGTGAAGAACTTGACAAGCGTTTAGAAGCTTTGACTTTCTGACTTCTGTCAGGAAGATCTTCATTTCTAAAGAATCTATTATTGTTCCCAAAAAGGGAACTCTTGTCGACGGAGACAGGGAACTCTTTTCTACGTTCACCTTCCACCCGTGAGATCTGAGAAAGGCTAGAACAATGTCTGTATGAGCCTTTGCTTTGGAAAGAGACGACGCTTGGATTAGGATGTCGTCCAGATAAGGTGCCACTGCAATACCCCTTGGTCTTAGAACCGCTAGAAGGGACCCTAGCACCTTTGTGAAAATCCTTGGAGCAGTGGCTAGCCCGAATGGGAGAGCCACAAACTGGTAATGCTTGTCCAGAAAGGCGAACCTTAGGAACTGATGATGATCTTTGTGGATAGGAATATGTAGATACACACCCTTTAAATCCACGGTAGTCATAAATTGACCCTCCTGGATTGTAGGTAAAATTGTTCGAATGGTTTCCATTTTGAACGATGGAACTCTGAGAAATTTGTTTAGAATTTTTAAACCCAGAATTGGTCTGAAAGTTCCCTCTTTTTTGGGAACTACAAACAGATTTGAGTAAAACCCCTGACCTTGTTCCACAGTTGGAACTGGGTGTATCACTCCCATCTTTAACAGGTCTTCTACACAATGTAAGAATGCCTGTCTCTTTATTTGGTTTGAAGATAAGTGAGACACGTGGAACCTTCCCCTTGGGGGTAGTTCCTTGAATTCCAGAAGATAACCCTGAGAGACTATTTCTAATGCCCAGGTATCCTGAACATCTCTTGCCTGAGCGAAGAGAGAGAGTCTGCCCCCAACAAGATCCGGTCCCGGATCGGGGGCTACCCCTTCATGCTGTTTTGGTAGCAGCAGCAGGCTTCTTGGCCTGTTTACCCTTGTTCCAGCCTTGCATTGGTTTCCAAGCTGGTTTAGTCTGGGAAGCGTTACCCTCTTGTCTAGAGGCTGCCGAGTTGGAAGCCGGTCCGTTCCTGAAATTGCGAAAAGAACGAAAATTGGACTTATTCTTAGCCTTAAGAGGTTTATCTTGTGGGAGGGCATGGCCCTTTCCCCCAGTGATGTCTGAAATAATCTCTTTCAATTCTGGCCCAAAAAGGGTTTTACCTTTGAAAGGGATATTAAGCAATTTTGTCTTGGAAGATACATCCGCCGACCAAGACTTTAGCCAGAGCGCTCTGCGCACCACAATTGCAAACCCTGAATTTTTCGCCGCTAACCTCGCTAACTGCAAAGCGGCGTCTAGAATAAAGGAATTAGCTAACTTAAGTGCTTGAATTCTGTCCATGACTTCCTCATACAGAGTCTCCCTACTGAGCGACTTTTCCAGTTCCTCGAACCAGAACCACGCCGCTGTAGTGACAGGAATAATGCACGAAATAGGTTGAAGGAGGTAACCTTGCTGTACAAAAATCTTTTTAAGCAAACCCTCCAATTTTTTTATCCATAGGATCTTTGAAAGCACAATTGTCCTCAATAGGAATGGTCGTGCGCTTTTCTAGAGTAGAAACCGCCCCCTCGACCTTAGGGACTGTTTGCCATAAGTCCTTCCTGGGGTCGACCATAGGGAACAATTTCTTAAATATAGGAGGAGGGACAAAAGGTATGCCTGGTTTCTCCCACTCCTTATTCACTATGTCCGCCACCCGTTTAGGTATCGGAAAAGCATCAGGGTGCACCGGGACCTCAAGGAACTTGTCCATCTTGCACAATTTTTCTGGGATGATCAGATTGTCACAATCATCCAGAGTAGATAGCACCTCCTTAAGTAATGCGCAGAGATGCTCTAATTTAAATTTAAATGTCACAACATCAGGTTCTGCCTGCTGAGAAATTCTTCCTGTATCAGAAATTTCCCCATCTGACAAACCCTCCTTCACAGCCACTTCAGATTGGTGTGAGGGTATGACAGAAAAATTATCATCAGCGCCCTCCTGCTCTACAGTGTTTAAAACAGAGCAATTGCGCTTTCTCTGAAATGCTGGCATTTTGGATAAAATATTAGCTATGGAGTTATCCATTACTGCCGTCAATTGTTGCATAGTAACAAGCATTGGCGCGCTAGAAGTACTAGGGGTCGCCTGCGCGGGCATAACTGGTATAGACACAGAAGGAGATGATGTAGAACTATGTCTACTTCCTTCATCTGAGGAATCATCCTGGGCAACTTTACTATTTGTGACAGTACTGTCCTTACTTTGTTTGGACGCTATGGCACAATTATCACACATATTTGAAGGGGGAACCACATTGGCTTCCATACATACAGAACATGATCTATCTGAAGGTACAGACATGTTAAACAGGCTTAAACTGGTTAATAAAGCACAAAAACCGTTTTAAAACAAAACCGTTACTGTCTCTTTAAATGTTTAACAGGGCACACTTTATTACTGAATATGTGAAAAACTATGAAGGAATTATCCAATCTTTACCAAATTTTCACCACAGTGTCTTAATGCATTCAAAGTAATGCACCCCAATTTTCAAGCTGTAAACCCTTAAAATGTGGAAACCGGAGCCGTTTACAATTTTAACCCCCTTACAGTCCCAGCCACAGCCTTTGCTGCGACTTCACCAATCCCAGGGGGATATACGATACCAAATGAAGCCTTCTAGGAACGTTTTCAGTGGATTCCAGACCCTCACACATGCAGCTGCATGTACTGTACTCAAAAGTAACTGCGCAGTAATGGCGCGAAAATGAGGCTCTGCCTACTACAGAGAAAGGCCCTTCCTGACTGGGAAGGTGTCTTAACAAGTGCCTGGCGCTAAAAACGTTCCCCAATGTTATAAAAGTGTGAAATTCAACTTCAAACTGCATATAATCCTTAAATAAAGCAATCGATTTAGCCCCTAAAAGTGTCTACCAGTATATGGCCCATAAAAAGCCCTTTATTCTGTTTTAGTCTAAGAAAATGGCTTACCTATCCCTATGAGGGAAAAATGACAGCCTTCCAGCATTACACAGTCTTGTTAGAAAAATGGCTAGTCATACCTTGAGCAGAAAAGTCTGCAAACTGTTCTCCCCAACTGAAGTTCTCTCAGCTCAACAGTCCTGTGTGGGAACAGCAATCGATTTTAGTTACTGCTGCTAAAATCATACACCTCTTTTAAACAGAACTCTTCATCTCTTTCGGTTTCAGAGTAAATAGTACATACCAGCACTATTTTAAAATAAACTCTTGATAGAAGAATAAAAAACTACAACTAAACACCACATACTCTTCACCATCTCCGTGGAGATGCTACTTGTTCAGAGCGGCAAAGAGAATGACTGGGGGGGCGGAGCCTGGGAAGGACTATATGGACAGCTTTTGCTGTGCTCTTTGCCATTTCCTGTTGGGGAAGAGAATATTCCCACAAGTAAGGATGATGCCGTGGACCGGACACACCAATGTTGGAGAAAAAGCTATAGCTAAAGACTCATGCATACTAGTAAGCTCCTATCAGCCTAACTAGATTTACCCTTCAACAAAGAATAACAAAAGAACAAAGCAAGGGACAGTGAAGTCAAAATTAAACTTTCATGATTTAGATAGGACTTGCAATTTTAAACAACTTTTCAATTTACTTTTACCATCAAATTTGCTTTGTTCTCTTGGCATTCTTTGTTGAAAGCTAAACCTAGGTAGGCTCAAACTGATTTCTAAGCAATTGAAGGCCACCTCTTATTTTGAGAGTTTTTCACAGTTAGACAGTGCAAGTATATGTGTGTCATATAGATAACCCTGTGCTCATTCCCATGGAGTTATTTATGAGTCAGCACTGATTAGTTAAAATGCAAGTCTGTCAAAAGAGATAAGTGGGCAGTCTGCAGATGCTTAGATACAAGGTAATCACAGAGGTAAAATGTGTATTAATATAACAGTGTTGGTTGTGCAAAACTGGGGAATGGGTAATAAAGGTATTATCTATCTTTTTAAACAATAAAACTTTACTTGAAAACTGTCCCTTTAACTATATGGTTACCCTCAAAAAGTATAGCTGTGATTGATGGATTCTGATTATGTGCAGGAAGCTCTGTATTACACGTCCTGTAAGTCTCACAATAAAAAAAAAAAAAAAAAGTAAAACAGTATGCTTTGATTTTTACTTATGCTTCTTGAGATTACTCAAAGACACATAACTAGGGGATCTCTCAGCATTCAGGTTAATAAACGTGAGCAGTGCTTTAACGAAGGATGATTCCAGAAACAATGTCACCATAGGATTATTACTAAAAGACATCCCTGCAAGCCTAATCCCTCCAGGAGTACTAGAAGAGTGTGAAACTCAATGACAAATCTCAAGCTCATTATGACAGGTCATTTTAGAAATATCAGTAAGAGATTAATAATACTTTACCTGTCGGCCTGCAATAAAGGTAGGCATAAAACATTCTACTAGCAGAACATTTTTAACCTTATTATTTCTAGAGGTAACAGAGATACTAGATACCTCTCTGCATTTCAAATGCTATTCAGTGGCCCATAAGCATCTTCAGCTGTGAAAAAACAGAATTTATGTTTACCTGATAAATTTCTTTCTCCAACGGTGTGTCCGGTCCACGGCGTCATCCTTACTTGTGGGATATTCTCTTCCCCAACAGGAAATGGCAAAGAGCCCAGCAAAGCTGGTCACATGATCCCTCCTAGGCTCCGCCTACCCCAGTCATTCGACCGACGTTAAGGAGGAATATTTGCATAGGAGAAACCATATGGTACCGTGGTGACTGTAGTTAAAGAAAATAAAATATCAGACCTGATTAAAAAAACCAGGGCGGGCCGTGGACCGGACACACCGTTGGAGAAAGAAATTTATCAGGTAAACATAAATTCTGTTTTCTCCAACATAGGTGTGTCCGGTCCACGGCGTCATCCTTACTTGTGGGAACCAATACCAAAGCTTTAGGACACGGATGAAGGGAGGGAGCAAATCAGGTCACCTAAATGGAAGGCACCACGGCTTGCAAAACCTTTCTCCCAAAAATAGCCTCAGAAGAAGCAAAAGTATCAAACTTGTAAAATTTGGTAAATGTGTGCAGTGAAGACCAAGTCGCTGCCCTACATATCTGATCAACAGAAGCCTCGTTCTTGAAGGCCCATGTGGAAGCCACAGCCCTAGTGGAATGAGCTGTGATTCTTTCGGGAGGCTGCCGTCCGGCAGTCTCGTAAGCCAATCTGATGATGCTTTTAATCCAAAAAGAGAGAGAGGTAGAAGTTGCTTTTTGACCTCTCCTTTTACCTGAATAAACAACAAACAAGGAAGATGTTTGTCTAAAATCCTTTGTAGCATCTAAATAGAATTTTAGAGCGCGAACAACATCCAAATTGTGCAACAAACGTTCCTTCTTTGAAACTGGTTTTGGACACAGAGAAGGTACGATAATCTCCTGGTTAATGTTTTTGTTAGAAACAACCTTTGGAAGAAAACCAGGTTTAGTACGTAAAACCACCTTATCTGCATGGAACACCAGATAAGGAGGAGAACACTGCAGAGCAGATAATTCTGAGACTCTTCTAGCAGAAGAAATCGCAACTAAAAACAAAACTTTCCAAGATAATAACTTAATATCAACGGAATGTAAGGGTTCAAACGGAACCCCCTGAAGAACTGAAAGAACTAAATTGAGACTCCAAGGAGGAGTCAAAGGTTTGTAAACAGGCTTGATTCTAACCAGAGCCTGAACAAAGGCTTGAACATCTGGCACAGCTGCCAGCTTTTTGTGAAGTAATACCGACAAGGCAGAAATCTGTCCCTTCAGGGAACTTGCAGATAATCCTTTTTCCAATCCTTCTTGAAGGAAGGATAGAATCCTAGGAATCTTAACCTTGTCCCAAGGGAATCCTTTAGATTCACACCAACAGATATATTTTTTCCAAATTTTGTGGTAAATCTTTCTAGTCACAGGCTTTCTGGCCTGAACAAGAGTATCGATAACAGAATCTGAGAATCCTCGCTTCGATAAAATCAAGCGTTCAATCTCCAAGCAGTCAGCTGGAGTGAAACCAGATTCGGATGTTCGAACGGACCCTGAACAAGAAGGTCTCGTCTCAAAGGTAGCTTCCAAGGTGGAGCCGATGACATATTCACCAGATCTGCATACCAAGTCCTGCGTGGCCACGCAGGAGCTATCAAGATCACCGACACCCTCTCCTGCTTGATCCTGGCTATCAGCCTGGGGATGAGAGGAAATGGCGGGAACACATAAGCTAGTTTGAAGGTCCAAGGTGCTACTAGTGCATCCACTAGAGCCGCCTTGGGATCCCTGGATCTGGCCCCGTAGCAAGGAACTTTGAAGTTCTGACGAGAGGCCATCAGATCCATGTCTGGAATGCCCCACAGGTGAGTGACTTGGGCAAAGATTTCCGGATCGAGTTCCCACTCCCCCGGATGCAATGTCTGCCGACTCAGAAAATCCGCTTCCCAATTTTCCACTCCTGGGATGTGGATAGCAGACAGGTGGCAGGAGTGAGACTCCGCCCAAAGAATAATTTTGGTTACTTCTTCCATCGCTAGGGAACTCCTTGTTCCCCCCTGATGGTTGATGTACGCAACAGTCGTCATGTTGTCTGATTGAAACCGTATGAACCTGGTCCTCGCAAGCTGGGGCCAGGCCTGGAGAGCATTGAATATCGCTCTCAGTTCCAGAATATTTATCGGTAGAAGAGATTCTTCTCGAGACCAAAGACCCTGAGCTTTCAGGGATCCCCAGACCGCACCCCAGCCTATCAGACTGGCGTCGGTCGTGACAATGACCCACTCTGGTCTGTGGAACATCATCCCTTGAGACAGATTGTCCAGGGACAGCCACCAACGGAGTGAGTCTCTGGTTCTCTGATTTACTTGTATCTTCGGAGACAAGTCTGTATAGTCCCCATTCCACTGACTGAGCATGCACAGTTGTAATGGTCTTAGATGAATGCGCGCAAAAGGAACTATGTCCATCGCCGCCACCATCAACCCGATCACTTCCATGCACTGAGCTATGGAAGGAAGAGGAACGGAATGAAGTATCCGACAAGAGTCCAGAAGCTTTGTTTTTCTGGCCTCTGTTAGAAAGATCCTCATTTCTAAGGAGTCTATAATTGTTCCCAAGAAGGGAACCCTTGTTGACGGGGATAGAGAACTCTTTTCCACGTTCACTTTCCAGCCGTGAGATCTGAGAAAGGCCAGGACAATGTCCGTGTGAGCCTTTGCTTGAGGAAGGGACGACGCTTGAATCAGAATGTCGTCCAGGTAAGGTACTACTGCAATGCCCCTTGGTCTTAGCACCGCTAGAAGGGACCCTAGTACCTTTGTGAAAATCCTTGGAGCAGTGGCTAATCCGAAAGGAAGCGCCACGAACTGGTAATGTTTGTCCAGGAATGCAAACCTTAGGAACCGATGATGTTCCTTGTGGATAGGAATATGTAGATACGCATCCTTTAAATCCACCGTGGTCATGAATTGACCTTCCTGGATGGAAGGAAGGATAGTTCGAATGGTTTCCATCTTGAACGATGGGACCTTGAGAAATTTGTTTAAGATCTTGAGATCTAGGATTGGTCTGAACGTTCCCTCTTTTTTGGGAACTATGAACAGATTGGAGTAGAACCCCATCCCTTGTTCTCTTAATGGAACAGGATGAATCACTCCCATTTTTAACAGGTCTTCTACACAATGTAAGAACGCCTGTCTTTTTATGTGGTCTGAAGACAACTGCGACCTGTGGAACCTCCCCCTTGGGGGAAGTCCCTTGAATTCCAGAAGATAACCCTGGGAGACTATTTCTAGCGCCCAAGGATCCAGAACATCTCTTGCCCAAGCCTGAGCGAAGAGAGAGAGTCTGCCCCCCACCAGATCCGGTCCCGGATCGGGGGCCAATATTTCATGCTGTCTTGGTAGCAGTGGCAGGTTTCTTGGCCTGCTTTCCCTTGTTCCAGCCTTGCATTGGTCTCCAAGCTGGCTTGGCCTGAGAAGTATTACCCTCTTGCTTAGAGGGCGTAGCACCTTGGGCTGGTCCGTTTTTACGAAAGGGACGAAAATTAGGTCTATTTTTTGCCTTGAAGGGCCGATCCTGAGGAAGGGCGTGGCCCTTACCCCCAGTGATATCAGAGATAATCTCTTTCAAGTCAGGACCAAACAGCGTTTTCCCCTTGAAAGGAATGTTTAGTAGCTTGTTCTTGGAAGACGCATCAGCCGACCAAGATTTCAACCAAAGCGCTCTGCGCGCCACAATAGCAAACCCAGAGTTCTTAGCCGCTAACTTAGCCAATTGCAAAGAGGCGTCTAGAGTGAAAGAATTAGCCAATTTGAGAGCATTGATTCTGTCCATAATCTCCTCATAAGGAGGAGAGTCACTATCGAGCACCTTAAGCAGTTCATCAAACCAGAAATATGCGGCAGTAGTGACAGGGACAATGCATGAAATGGGTTGTAGAAGGTAACCCTGCTGAACAAACATCTTTTTAAGCAAACCTTCTAATTTTTTATCCATAGGATCTTTGAAAGCACAACTATCCTCTATGGGAATAGTGGTGCGTTTGTTTAAAGTAGAAACCGCTCCCTCGACCTTGGGGACTGACTGCCATAAGTCCTTTCTGGGGTCGACCATAGGAAACAATTTTTTAAATATGGGGGGAGGGACGAAAGGAATACCGGGCCTTTCCCATTCTTTATTAACAATGTCCGCCACCCGCTTGGGTATAGGAAAAGCTTCTGGGAGCCCCGGCACCTCTAGGAACTTGTCCATTTTACATAGTTTCTCTGGGATGACTAAATTTTCACAATCATCCAGAGTGGATAATACCTCCTTAAGCAAAATGCGGAGATGTTCCAATTTAAATTTAAATGTAATCACATCAGATTCAGCCTGCTGAGAAATGTTCCCTAAATCAGTAATTTCTCCCTCAGACAAAACCTCCCTGGCCCCCTCAGATTGGGTTAGGGGCCCTTCAGAGATATTAATATCAGCGTCGTCATGCTCTTCAGTAACTAAAACAGAGCAGCCACGCTTACGCTGACAAGGGTTCATTTTGGCTAAAATGTTTTTGACAGAATTATCCATTACAGCCGTTAATTGTTGCATAGTAAGGAGTATTGGCGCGCTAGATGTACTAGGGGCCTCCTGAGTGGGCAAGACTCGTGTAGACGAAGGAGGGAATGATGCAGTACCATGCTTACTCCCCTCACTTGAGGAATCATCTTGGGCATCATTGTCATTATCACATAAATCACATTTATTTAAATGAATAGGAATTCTGGCTTCCCCACATTCAGAACACAGTCTATCTGGTAGTTCAGACATGTTAAACAGGCATAAACTTGATCAGAAAGAACAAAAAACGTTTTAAAATAAAACCGTTACTGTCACTTTAAATTTTAAACTGAACACACTTTATTACTGCAATTGCGAAAAAACATGAAGGAATTGTTCAAAATTCACCAAATTTTCACCACAGCGTCTTAAAGCCTTGAAAATATTGCACACCAATTTTGGAAGCTTTAACCCTTAAAATAACGGAACCGGAGCCGTTTTAAGCTTTAAACCCCTTTACAGTCCCTGGTATCTGCTTTGCTGAGACCCAACCAAACCCAAAGGGGAATACGATACCAAATGACGCCTTCAGAAGTCTTTTATAAGTATCAGAGCTCCTCTCACATGCGACTGCATGCCATGCCTCTCAAAAACAAGTGCGCAACACCGGCGCGAAAATGAGACTCTGCCTATGCTTTGGGAAAGCCCCTAAAGAATAAGGTGTCTAAAACAGTGCCTGCCGATATTATTATATCAAAATACCCAGATAAAATGATTCCTCAAGGCTAAATATGTGTTAATAATCAATCGATTTAGCCCAGAAAAAGTCTACAGTTTAAATAAGCCCTTGTGAAGCCCTTATTTACAATCGTAATAAACATGGCTTACCGGATCCCATAGGGAAAATGACAGCTTCCAGCATTACATCGTCTTGTTAGAATGTGTCATACCTCAAGCAGCAAGGGACTGCAAACTGTTCCCCCAACTGAAGTTAATTGCTCTCAACAGTCCTGTGTGGAACAGCCATGGATTTTAGTTACGGTTGCTAAAATCATTTTCCTCATACAAACAGAATTCTTCATCTCTTTTCTGTTTCTGAGTAAATAGTACGTACCAGCACTATTTGAAAATAACAAACTCTTGATTGAATAATGAAAAACTACAGTTAAACACTAAAAAACTCTAAGCCATCTCCGTGGAGATGTTGCCTGTACAACGGCAAAGAGAATGACTGGGGTAGGCGGAGCCTAGGAGGGATCATGTGACCAGCTTTGCTGGGCTCTTTGCCATTTCCTGTTGGGGAAGAGAATATCCCACAAGTAAGGATGACGCCGTGGACCGGACACACCTATGTTGGAGAAATAACATTTAAACTTACCTTAAACAAAAATGGTAGAAACTAACATCAGCAAAGATAAGAGTGCACCTGAACCAGCACCTAATAGCTCATACCTTTAATTACTGATATGGCTTATGGAACCTAAGATAAAATGTATATAAAAGCATTGGAAAAGGCAGAGTAGATGTTTTTGTGGTTGGTTTCTACCTATCATAAAGGATACAAGTTATTCATTATTTGTCTTATAGTCTAGTGCTATCTTGGGGATTTCACTGTTGGTATATGAGAGATATACAGTTCAGTTTGTAAAGAATCAAAAAGGACACTGTAAACTTCACTCTTAAATAGACTTTGTGCATTTTCACTTACCATTGACAACCAAACTTTTCACTGTCTATTTCTACAATTCCTGGGGGTGGAGTAGCATGAGCAGTAACTGGCCTTGTAACTATATGAAAAACAAAAAACAAACATGAAACAAACAACATTTCAGTGTTGTAGAGATAGTTTCTTAAAACACAACGGCTTTCAAGAAAAAAAAAAACGCATGAGAAGAGTAAGAAAAATTGAAATATATTTTAAAAAATTGAAATAACATTTTGATGCAAAGTGCACCTATATAGTTATATTTTGTAAAATAAATATATAATGTATAAGTCAAGTACATTAGCTTATTGTGGCTCTATTAAAATGAATGTGATATAATACACACAGAGCAGTTTTGTAAATTTAGTAATATGGAAAATCAATGGCACTACCTTAGGAATTGCTGTGTACACTGCTGTATCTTGCAGAAATGATAGCAGGGAGGTGCTGTGTATTAAACAGAAATTTGATTCACTAGCAATAGGTGGAAAGGTTACCACCGATTAAAAAAAAATACACTTGTAGCACTCTCTAAATTCCTAGAAATAAATATAAGTCATAAGTATAAGGTGAACGTATCCCAATAGAGGGATAAAAAAAGAGCGCTGATATTATAAAAGAAAAATAACACATGCAATGTAAAACAAGGTGAAATACTTTGAATATAGTAGATCAGGTCTACCGTTTTAGTCCCGTATAATGTCCATAAGCTGGTGGTAACTTTGAAGGAATGAATGTATCCTCCTAATAGGTATGGTGAGTCAGGCTGCTCCTCTTGATCCCAGAGAGTATAGGACAACTGTTAAAATACAAAGAGTAGAAAAAGGGCGCCACAATAGCGTGATACCGTCTGGATATGCAGGTACAAATAAAAGTAAGTATTATGCTTACCAAATGGCGTGGCACTGTACTGTGACCAGTGCAAGAAAGCAGGCTAGCACTTATCAGTGGCTAGTACACTGTGGAAGCCAAGCTCCAAAGGCACTTGTCCTAGTTGTATCTTTGTATATGCCTCCTGTTGGCCGGACTCCAGGTGCTGTAAAGGTGTAATCTTTTGTGTTTTGTTCAATTGGTATTGATAAACCACAACACAGAAAACTTCAAATAAAATGGCTTTTAATACTTATGACACGTTTCTCAACCTCAAATAGGTTGTTTCATCAGATTTATCTGATGAAACAACCTGGTTGAGGTTGAGAAACGCGTCATAAGTATTAAAAGCCATTTTATTTGAAGTTTTCTGTGTTGTGGTTTATCAATACCAACTGAACAACACACAAAAGATTACACCTTTACAGCACCTGGAGTCCGGCCAACAGGAGGCATATACAAAGATACAACTAGGACAAGTGCCTTTGGAGCTTGGCTTCCACAGTGTACTAGCCACTGATAAGTGCTAGCCTGCTTTCTTGCACTGGTCACAGCACAGTGCCACACCATTTGGTAAGCATAATACTTACTTTTATTTGTACCTGCATATCCAGACGGTATCACACTATTGTGGCGCCCTCTTTCTACTCTTTGTATCATAAGTATAAGGTGTTGGTATAACTGTAAACACAGTACAAATTAAAACATAACTTTATTAGATAATTTAAAAACCAGGGAATGTTAAAAACAATGATCTGGCATCTAAAGACCTAAATATGATTGACTGGATAGCCAAGAATAGTAAGAGGCGTGTAAATGGTATTGGAATATTGGAACAGATAATACACTAAATATGTTGTGTCTATGATGTACAGGTCTATTCCAATATTTGCAAATTTTCTTGTTCACCTAATAGTTGGCCTGAGTTCCCATACGCTATTTCTGGATAATAGTATGTACAGGCAGCTATGCAGTTCAGTGAACTTTAATTCATCAATATTATTCCATTATCAGGCCCGCACGTATTGCTGGGTTGTGGTGTAACTAAGTATCTAAAGAAATTAGATATTATACTAATATAGTAACTGAGTTATAACATTAAATAAAATGTAGCTGTATAACTCTGTAAGAATTTGCTGCACATAAAGCTGGGCTCCTGAAGTGATCCAATAACACAGAATATACAGTTAGAGGTTAATATTATATGCAGAGGATCAGGCGAGTTGGCCTTATAGCGGTATAGTTGCAATTAAACTTACCATATAACTGATGTCTATGACAATGAATAGACTATATGTATACTGTATAGTGTTATATGAGTCGCTAATATTAAATATCAAACCACAAATTGAGTCTACAGATGGTAACCATATATCAGTAATGACTTAGTAACTCTTGTTGTAATTAGTATATATTGTTAGAATTAAACGCCCGCACATTTGCTGGGCTATTGATCTAATCTCTAAGTAGTAGTAGCAATAGTCTATCAAAAGTTACTTTGTATCTCTTGTGATAATATGTAAGAATTATGCTCCAGCACTTATGATAGATTATTACCCCAAATGAATGTCAAGGGTTGCAAAGAATAGCGCAAATATTATTGCTCCACTAAAGATTAAATTGTGGCTATGCAGCTCAGTATACTTTAATTCAAAAAGATATTACGGTTTCAGGCCCGCACTCTCCTCTGTATTACATTGTATATTAATATACGTATGTGTTTAAAGCAGTAAATAAAATGTTGCTATATAACTCCGTGACAATAGCTATATAAACGATTAAATGATATGCCCGCATATATTGTTGGGCTCCTAAGATACTCTGATAACACACAATAGCTATATCAGTATTAAATAGTATGCCCGCACATATTGCTGGGCTCCTGTAGTAGTCAAATAACACACAATAGCTATATAAATAGTTAAATAGTACGCCCACACATATTGCTGGGCTCCTGTAGTAGTCAAATAACACACAATAGCTATATAAATAGTTAAATAGTACGCCCACACATTTTTCTGGGTTTCCTATAATAATCTATAACACAGAGTTTAAATTTAGAAGCTGGTACTCAAGATAGGTGAACAAGTTAGTCAACCTTATAATGGCATATCCAGTAGGTTAATCTGAAAACGGTCTAGTGCCAGATACAATTAAAACTATAGGAGAATCCCGCCCTTGACATGTTTCACCGAGTTGGCTTTCTCAAAAGGGTAAAGCATGCCGGCTTCTGCGGGAATTTAAAGGATGTGAACACTTGCAATGTCCATTATTATGACAGCACAAATTTTAACGATCCGGTTTGAATCATAGGCACCCTATCTAGTGCCTATGATTAAAATATACATATTGAGTCATATGGTTATATTTATTTTGTACAATTCGAAATGGGAGGATATAGGAAACTTATTTAATTGAATTACCTTTATGTAGTGTAACTATATTGTCTGTTTGTAATGTGTTGGCTGATTTGAGATTCGATGTTTGGAGAAGGTGGTCGTGAATTATGATAAGAGAGAGAAAAATATGCTTAGTGGTTTACTTTATTCCATGAATTAAGTTGATTATTAATAATATATTAACCTACATATTAAAAGTATAATAGCTATCATAATATATTCTACAAATATATTATTTATAAAGAGCATCTTCTATTTATTAGGACAAGTGAGAAAAGAGAAAAAAAAAAAGGGAAAAAAGAGAAAGGATGTGCACAAACTGAACTAGTGATAAGTGTCTGTTCACTTTTAGGTTTGTGAGTAAATCATGTGTCATGTATAGCTAGCTACTAGTGACTGTTATTGTCATAGGGGACAATACAAAAAAATATTGGTTATATAATAGTAGAATAATATTAGTAAACAAAACCATGTGATTAGTTTGTATATTTTTATAACCTATTGATATAAGGGATGTGATGTGCCCACAATAGAATGTGTTTTTATGAATGCTTATAGATCATATATACCTACAAGTGATTGTGTTATCATAAGACAAAAAAATTCCAAATGTGAAAGTGATATTAAGTACATTCATGTGGTTAAATTAAATGATTGTGTATCGTTTTAATATAAAGTGTGTGTATTAGTCTAAAAGTTAGAGGTCCTTATCTAAGTACAATCTAATATATAATAATACCATTAGTTTGTATTGTTGGTGATTAACGTGGTTAGTTTAGAAATATCTCTTTGATAGATATAGGTCAAGATAACGCTATTATGAACTTCTAAAAAAGAAAAATAATTATATTAATTTAGTCCGTGTGGTTGAACGGAATTCAATAAATAGATCCACTGTGTTTCTTGCTTTTTATAACTCACATTCCAAATTCCCCCCTCTCATTCCCAAATCTATGTTTTTGCAATCCAAAACATGTTAGATTATTGGTTTTACAATTGTGTTTTTTGAGGAAATGGGATGCCACGCTTGTGATCTTTTTATCTGCTTGTTTGTCTTTAGTGGCATTTTTAATGTTTCTTAAATGTTCTCCCAGTCTAGTTCTCAATTTTCTTGTTGTCATACCTACGTACATCAGTGCATATATCACTCCTAGTGATATAGTGCATATATCACTCCTCCTGTCTGGCATGTAATGTATTAATTAACCTCTATTAACCTCTAACTGTATATTTTGTGTTATTGGATCACTTCAGAAGCCCAGCTTTATGTGCAGCAAATTTTAGTTAATGTTATAACTCAATTACTATATTAGTATACTATCTAATATCTTTAGATAC